>NC_062217.1:119085405-119385405 GCF_902686445.1 Sciurus carolinensis
TATATAATATATATTTATGTATTCTAAATTTTAGTCATTATATATTATATTGTGCTGGGAATACAGTTCAGTGGTAGTTTCTTCCTAGCATTCATGAGGTCCTAGATTCCCACAAAAAAAAATTAAATAAATATTCTTAAAAGAAAAAAGTCATGCTGGGGAGATAGCTCAGTCGGTAGAGTGCTTGCCTTGCATGCACAAGGCCCTGGGTTTGATTAAATGTATAAGAAATGCCCTATGAACTGGAAGAAAAATAAGGACAATTTAAAAGAAGGTCAAGTTATAAAGTATGAAAAGCAAGCACATATACTTTCAATCTTTGATATGACCCCATAACACAGACTGTGATATTAGTGAAAATGTTATTATAAAAACTCTTTTTGGAACTATAAATCCTAATACCCTAAGGGTGGGTCAGATCCTATCTGGCATTATATGCCATGTGAAGGGGGAGCACCATTCTTTTTTATTCCTTTTCCTGGGAGGACCTTTAAGAGGCCTCTATAGTAGGATGCATTACAGTGCTTTCTATGTGCAAGGAAGGATTACTACATTACATTTCATTTTCAGGTCTATTTAATGTTTGAGCTATTGATCAGATGCCAAGAGAGACATAAATAAAATGAGAAATGTGCATAGAAGTACAATTAAAATGATCCCATTCAAGAGCTAAGAAAATGGGGAAAGGAATCCAATGCTCTCAAGGAATTTAAGAAGTACCATCACTCAGTGTAGAGGCCTGTTACTTTACCATGCAAAAAGATTATTTGGTGATCAGAGCCAGAAAAAGAAATTCAAACTACTTGTTTCTGTAGTTAGTTCTGTCATTTAACCACATTCTAATCATTCAACTCTGCATATTACTGTAAAAAACAACAACCAATCTCTAAAATGCATAACATGTAATAACACTTAACCAGCCTAAGAGAATGTTGCTAGGCTTAATTAATGCTTGCAAAAGCACTCTAAGATTTTTTTTATAAGCAAGAACTATGTAACAGCAAAATATCTATTACTAATTCCATATCTCTCCAACTAAAGTAAGTTTTGGCCTCCTAGTATTGCTGGCAGCAAAATAAACCTGACGTCATTCTTCTAAGCCCAATTGGCAGCCCAGCTGTGCTATTATCCCCAGGAAGAGTGGTCATGTACGGTAATACCTGCATTATGTGTCTATGACCAAGCCAAAATTACCCCCTTGGAATAGAGTTCAGCCTCTGAGAATGTAGAACTGAGAAGACATGCTGGGTTGAGCAGACCAGTCGTGGTGAGGGACATTTTTGTCTGATAATGGCTCTAAATTACTGATATCAACTTGGCGTCTGAGACTCAGGGCAAAAGCAGCTATTTTCTTTCTATGTGAACATTCACCAAAAATATGAATGCAGCTGTCTTAGTCTTGATTTTCTTCCCTATTTTTATAAGATGCATAAGGTCATGACTATAAATGCAGATAAAATTTATATAAAAAACCAAATTAAGTAGAAAGCATTTTACATATTTTAAAATAGATCTAGTCTTTTTTCTTATTTATAGATTTTAAGGAATATAAAACCCAGGCCCCAAGCCAATTGACAGCTTAATAAACAACTACACAGTTATGTCTTTTTAGATATAAAATATACCAAAATAATAGAGGCTAGTAATTTAGTATAATACTTATAGCAACAGCTTGGTACAATTTTTCCACACCACAGACTTGATTATGACAACAAACTCATATCCTGCAAAGAAAAGATTAACCTTATACAAAATATTCTTTAGTAAATGTATATATTGCATATATAATGTATATAGTGGGGGTGGAGGGAGGAAGGAGAGAAAGATTATCATATAAAATAAAAACTATGTTCACAACGCCTGTTCAAATAGCTGGCTATTGACTTTTTTAGAAAGTAGGATGTGGTCAGAGTAAGTAAAAGTGACAAATATCTCTTCTCCTCCAAGATTCTGTCTCCTGATAAAACACCTTTTATAAAGATTTCCTGGGTTTCCTTCCAGGAAAAACAAAAGTTTCTTGCACATATCAATAAATACTTATGTGAAAATATTTGTACACATATCTACTTGGTTTTTTTTCCTATTTTACTAAGAGTGAAATTGCTGAGTTAGAGTATATTTTAGTTTTCTAGATACGCCACACACATTTAGCAAAGTAAAAATTTATCTTTGACAAAATTAATCTTTATGTAAATCAATGAAAAACAATACATTTTCTGAACCAAGGCAAAATAATTTAATGTTCATCTGAGATTCTATAAAATGGATGAAAGAGAAGAACAGGGATATTTGTAAAGGAAGTATACATCTTGACTTTCAGTCCCTAGATCACTTAAACTCTGAGAAACTCTGTCATTACATTTCAACTATACCTCTCTCCCAAATTAGACATGAAACTTTTCCATATTTGGGGAAAGTGTGGAAAGTTGAAATTCTTGAATTTCTGACTTTTTATCTTGGTTCCACCCTGATCTTTTACCTTAGTTCTAAGAAAGGGACTTTTGTTACAATAACTGCATATTTGATCTCATGTCTTCATTCCTTACTGCCTGGTACCCCAATTCTGATGGACAGTGTCATTCTTTTCCCTTAAGAATTTCCAAGAACTTGAGTCGTGATGTAAGTCTTGATACCCAAGGATGACTTTCAGCCATGTGTCCATGAAAACTCCCTGCAAACAGAGAAAATTCCCTCCATTTATTTTCTACATGTAGACCTCCCCTTGATGTTAACTGCCATGACCTACTACTGGGACCATTTGCTTCATTCTACCCTTGGACACTCCTTTCATGACTGGTCTCTAAAACTGTGTTAGCAGTAAAATGAGCTTTGTTTTAATAAAAAGAAATTTTGAAATTTCTACTATAATATATTATAAAATTCATGTTCATTGCTTAGAAATTGTTTCCTAATTTATGGTTTCAATAATTCAAAGGCACATTCGTTCCTTTAGCCATTGGAATACCACTTGGTTAATTACCACTGTGGCAAATAAAGTGTAGCCCATGGCAGCATAAAAGCACCCCTAAAGCATGCCACACTACTTCTTGAGAGAAAATTGTCTCTAGAAAAACTTGGATGATAAAATTTAAAAATAAAATTGTTTCATGTGTTTATATTAATTCCTAAGTACAAGATGAAGTCTGCATTTCTAAACTGGCCATGGTGGCAGCGACGTGGGAGACTGAGGCAGGAAGATTCCAAGTTTAAGCCTGACCTCAGCAACTTAATGAGGTCCTGAGCAACTTAACAAGACTCTGCTCACAAAAAAAAAAAAGGGGGTGGGGGTGGGGAAAGGGCTGGGGATGCAGCTCAGTGGTTAGGCCTCCTGGGTTCACCTATAGTACAAAAAAAAAAAAATTTAAAGAGTCTGCATTTCTAAATGAAAGCACAAGTATTCAAATGAGATTCACTCACTGTAGTTAGTCTCCCAATCTACCTACCAGAGATTATATGCTCTAATTCTGCTCCTCCTCATTCCTTGGGTTCAACCTTTGTATAGGAGGAGGCCACTAACTACTCAACATTGAGACTGGTAACAGACCTGAACTTTTCTTCTGTTGTGATTTCCCAGTGATGTCCCCAATAGTCCAATATTCTTGGTTCTTCCATAATTAACATGGTACTAGTTGGTATGTAGGCTTCTAGCAAAGGAAGGAAAAGCAGTGTAACCTGACCTACTTGTTTTCCCTCTTTCTTGTTTCTTCCCACAAATCTTCAGGCAGGAAGGGCTGGGCTTTTCTTTATTTCCCCTTCCAGTGTACTTGGAATTTTACATGGTAAAGCAAAAGGACAAATGAGGGCCTTCCTTTTCCATCATAGTATATCTTCCTTTGTCTTAGTGAATGTATCAATTAAACCAAAATAGTTGTCAGGGGACAAAGGGAGGTACAGAAAACTTAACAATGACAGACTGAATTGGGATTACTTTTTCATATATCTATTACACTTACAGATATGATATTATCCTAAACTAATACTAACAGAAAAAAAAATGTCACCAGCTGTGGAAAAAGATAGATGTTTAGTCAACAAATATCTCTAATACTTATTTACAGTTCTTGGTTATTACCAAATTGAGGATATATTCTGCCTTGAAGGATGAGAAAAGCCACTTCAGAGAATATTTTCTGGGGGAGGGGGAAAGGTCTTTCCTTGGTTTAAGGTATTTTAATTGTTATCAATATGTTCCAAATATGAATTACGTGCTATTCTACTCAATCATCTTCTGTGGATCCATGAACTGCAGGCACACACACACACACACACACACACACACACACATATACATATCAGATACTTCCTCAAAAATTGCACAATAATGTTGAAATTACTTGGCTCAAGAGAATTTGATGAAGGAAAGTTTGGTAAATGCAAATCTTTAATCATGTTCCTCTGTATTAAGTGCATAGTTCTTTGTGAATTTGAATTGCCAACTTTTAAAGACAAGCTGCATAGTTTGATAATATAGGCACAAAGAAAGTGTCTAAGTACAAATTACTTTCTCTTTACTTTCAGAATCTAAATAAGCATTCATAAAAAACTATATAAACAACCCTCTTCATGCAAATCATAGACATACATATCTTAATACCCACATATACTAGTCTCAGAGAAAAAAACTAAATTATTCAAAAGGTATACCTGGTAATCATCTAGAACTTCCAAATTGTGGGACAAATAATGTTTGTTCTACAGAATGACAAGCACAAAGTTGGTGGGATTTAAGAGAGATGTTTGCACAGGTCACACTTTCTTAGGTTTTTGTCAACTCAGGCTATCTGGGCCATTTCGCCAAATTAAAATACTTTATATCCAGAAATTTCTGAAAGTATCATGTGCTATAATTTAAATAGAGTATATTTATCTCTTGCTGAATTAAAATCTTTCATCTTGCTAAATTTTAAAACTAAATCACAAATTATGTTGATTGAAATTCCAATTTGTAGTCCTTTACACTAACATGACCCATGTTTACTGGAATGAGTGCCACACTGAGAGGCAACAAAGTCTACAGTCAGACTGTAGTCTGAAATCAAAGGTTTCTGAGTAGACCAATGGGTGACCTTCTACAACCTATTTAACCTCACTATGCCTCAGTTTTCTCATCTGAAAAACTGGAAAAATGGTAACATCTACCTCATAGAATTGTTATGAGGATTAAATGTTATATAAAGCTCTCAAAACAGTAACCAGCACTGATAAGTACTCTCTAAATGTTTGTCAACCAAACAAAACAAACACTGAACTAAAGCACAATGTATTCTTTGTTTCCAAGGTCAAAGCACAATAATAACTCTTCAAGCAGCCTGGTGGATCTAACAGCAGGACATGAACAGCTTTAAGAATAATTTGAGATAAATGAAAAAACCAAGATATTTTTGTCTGTTGTGTCCTGGACTTCAGTATGTGAACTTTGAAATTAAAAAAGTACATTTTAACATTACCATGTGACTTTTAAGGATGTACCTGATCAGTGTGGGGTGGGGGTGTGGTACTCTACATTTGTATTTCTCTTTGGTTTTTCTCTTCTTTTCTCTTAAACTATTTTTTTTCCTCTGGTCCTAGGAAATTTAAAGTTTTTCTCAGTGCTGAACTCAATAACACAAAAATGTGATAACATTACTAGTTCTTCCTTGTAGTTTGTTAATATTGAAGCTATGTGGGTTGACCATTCAGATTAATAATTGCATTTCTCCACAACCTAGTATCATGCCAATTAGGTAAGCATCAAAAATGTATAAAAGAATTACTATTGTTACTCCAATAACCTCAGGATAAGAGCAAGGACTAGCAAGATGAGTGAACTGGACAGTTAATATCACCAGGAAATCACTAGGACATAAAGTATCTGAAAATGGCCCATAACTTATGATGGTAGGAGCACTGGAAGAGATTTAACAACTACCGATATGTCCATTTCATTGATTATGACTAGCCTACAATTCTACTACTAGATGTACAGTTATTTGGATCAAAAAAGTACTTAACCTTTAAATAAATTGTGTCCTTGATTTTTTTCCTTCAGGTGGTATACAAACGTGAGTATATTAATAAAGCAAACATTTCACTGTGGAAATGTCCCCAAAGACCCTAAGCAGGATTTGTCACTTCATCGTCTATTTTTCCACAATATTCTACTCAGAGCACAAAGAAAATGTAGCATGTTTTAAAATGATTAGTAGTCTGTCTTCTTACTTTTTTATGAATTTCTCAAGGTGTCTTTTTAAATACCTTTGAATTCTTTTCACTGAGGCTAGTGATGGCACCCATAAACATTTAAAATTGGTGCCTACTCAATAAAGGATCCAGGTGTTTCCCTTTCACTGCAGTTCTAAGACACTAATTCAAAAATTACTCCAACCCCAAAATTATTAAAACACCAAAATTCTTTTACAATTATACTATTTGATGGAAAACTAAAATTGTCCTGGGTCACAATACAGTGTCAGTTATAAAATGAGAAGTACACTTCTTTTCTTGATTCCTATAGAACTATTTTTTTTCTATTTCATTCAGACAACCTTAAAACTTTTCACCTTGAGTTTATTTTACTATTAGTGTATAGATAACCAAATTGAAGAAAACAAATCCTTAAAGAGACATGAACATTTTTCAAATGAAATTAATTTATTCATTGTATTGGATGGAAGCACAAACTACAAATCAATCATTCATTCTAGAATTCCCTATTTTTAAAAAAAGAAGATATCATAGTAGTAATAAGTGAACTTCTGGGTACTTTTGATTTAAATATCTCAGTAAGGTAAGTTATTCAACAATTGAAATCACTCTTTAAAATAACAAATTTATCAATAAATATTTCTTCAGTATTTATTACATGCACTCTCCTTGGACCTAAGGGTATAGTAGTGAATAAGACACACAAGTCTGACTCTCCTGAAGATTGTATCGTAATGAAAGAAGACAGTGGATGATAGAAGGGGAAATGAATGTTTAAACAAACTAGGAAAACATCAGAATTGCATAAGTTCTACATAGAAAACTGAAAATAGGGTGATGTAACAAAATAGTTGAGTGGCTGCTTTAGATTGGGTATTAGAGTTTTCTCACTCTGATATTTATGATATGACAGACCAACTATGAGAAAATCAGATAGAAGAACTGAAGCAGACTATACATGAAGTTCAGCATTGGTTTGAAGACTGGTAATATTAACTTAGGCTGAACTTAAGGTTGCTTTCATTTCTATTCACTACACAAGCAGCAACAAATGATTCAAAGGGTACAAGGGTGTGGGTATGGAAGAGAAAGAGAAGAGAGAGAGAGAGAGAGAGAGAGAGAGAGAGAGAGAGAGAGAGAGAGAGAGAGAGAGTGTATGCATAAAATAAAAAATACAAATAGTATCTCTTTTCACTTGTGAGTTGCCCATCCATTATGTGTTAAGTCAGCTTTGAGCAAGCAATCTACCAAGAGTGAGGCTCTTGCCTTTTATGTTTTGGGGAGCTTGGGAGAAGGAATATCAGAACTCAAGGGTCCACTTTGTATTATCACACTTGCATACTTCCAGTTCTGTGCATCTCTGAGATGAAATTTAGTTCAGAGTCTTTAAGGAGGCAAAAGATTTGGTTATTCAGGAAACTGAGTCTGACAGTGGGGTTGAATCTTGTTGAAAGGGAGATAGGAAAATTAAGCCAGATCATATAAGGCCTTATGAGCCATGGTAAGGAGTTTTGATTTTATGATAGTGTCCTGGGAAGTCACTGAGAGGTCTTGAGGAGGGCATGATCTCGTAGACTGAAAAGCTTAATTTTTCTCCTCTGTGGAAAACAAAGGCTATTTTAGAAGGGTTGGCAAGAGATGATGGCTGCCTAGACAAAGGTGGCGGTGGTACAGATGGGAGGAAGTACATCACAGTATGTCTGATATAGTCCTTAGGATTAATGTGGGGATAAAAGAGAGAGGGAAATCAAGCATCAATCTTAGCTTTTTATCTGTATGTTGATGGTACCATTTTGGAAGAGAGGAAAGAGTAAAGAAGAGAAGGTTTTTGAGAAGAGGGGACATTCTTATCCTTTCACAAGAGTGCTGTTCATTTTCTACTGTTGTCCAGATGCACAGGAATAAGTAGGTGGTCCTTCTGGAACAGGGATTTAAAAAAAGGAGAAAGTCTCTCACAGTATAATCAACTATCAAAAACCTACAACATTAAATATTAACTGAGAATAACTCCAAGAAAATGTACCAGCTGAACACTGAACAATGAATTAAGGACTAACTGAAAGATTTATAAAAGAATAAGCTACTATGCTTTAGGAATGGTCAGTTCTGAAGGGTTTTTTCATTTAGTTTTGTGTTTCCTTGTATTTTTTAAGTAATTATTTAGCAATGAAAAATATACTATATAGAGAGAATTGTTCAGAATCCCACACATTACTTACAAGGAACCTGGGAACTCAGGAGTTTTCTAAATCTATATCCCCACAATACAATTGAATTGCCACTGAAAAGGATTTTTTTTAAAACAAATTAAAAATCAGCAAAGGAAACTACAGCAGAATCTTAGAGCTCACCTGAAATGTATCATATGCTAATCTTAGCTGTACCAAAGAACTAGGCACATTATGCCATTTCAAACTTAAAATTTTTGGGTGAATTTAAATATCATCCTACACTAAGTATTAGCATTGAGGAAAGGGATTAAAGATGACTCCTACCAAATGTTTAAACCAAATCTCCAAGAATCAGTCAGAATTTGGAGAATACAACTAAAAATTTTCTCCAGATTTTTGAAAGAAAAAAAATTTCAGGAGGGTTAGATATTTCCTATCACATATAGCATTCCCCTTACCAATCAGCCAAGTGTTTAGTATCAGAAAACAGACTGATTTTTAATTTTTCTGTTCACGTTTTTGGGAAATTTAAGAATGTTCAACATTGTTTGATTGATTAAAAGGGCTGGGGTGATTTCTTAACAGAAATCTGTAAAAATAATAGGTAGTACACACAAATTGAGCTCTTATTTTTCAGTATAAAATCACTGACATATGAATGAACAAAAGAGTAACAAAAAGTCACATAATTCAGTAACATGATACATGTATAGTTTTTAAAATGAGAACACATAGAATAGAGAAAGATTTCTATGAACTAGCAAAAGAAGAAAGAACCCATTGAGAGAAATTGACTTCAGGATGTACATACACACAAAAATTTCCACATGCATTGTTTCCAGGATTTATAAACTGATATTCTCATTCCATTCAGCCATCCTCCTAGAAATTAACCCAACTTTAGGAAGAAGAAATATTATATTTCCTGAGTAGCCAGCAACCTCTCTGAGGGCCTGAATGAATTTGATATGGTTCTTTAATGTGCACCCAAGACAGTACAGCAAGAAAAAAAACTGACTCTCTACCTCCACTGTCACATGTATGGAAGTAATAAGTGTAAATTGGAGCAAGTGGAAGCCTGATTTTCTTCATACCAGATCATTCACCTCTGATGAAGTGACTTTGATTCCCCCAATTTCAATTCCCAGCTTACCAGAAATGCTAGTCTGTCCTCACTGCATTTCTTCAGAAAAAAATGTCTCTTAACATGCAAGGAGAATAAAGAAATGAAAATTTTCAGCAGGGCACATTTACTGACAAGCATACTATTTCAAGATTTCTTCATCCAGTATAGTGCTATATTCTTTGATATGACAGCTAATGTGACCCAAGGCCAAAATCTTCAGGGTAAAGATTAAAGTGTTCAACAATGCAGTGGCTTTTGAATAATCTGTAATACAGTTTTCAGTAAGCACTACTGCCATGAAATGGAACAAATCCACCATAGGATAGGACTTCTATCTAAGCTATAAGAAGTGAGTTTGTGATAAGTAGTTCATGGTTTCGAGCTGAATTTCTCATGTTTCACATTCTTCTAAACTTCAGTATATTAAATAGCAAACAATAAAGCTTAAGTCTATTTGTTAAAGGGAAAATTATCCTATGACTAACTTCAAAATTGAGCTCTCCATTGTGGCCATTGTTAACAACACTCAGGTAATGCAAAAGGAAAAAAAGCAGGAACCCATATAAAATATAATTTTCAAAGTTAATGCCCAATACAAATTTCATTCAATATTCTCAATTTCCCAGAAATCATGATGGTTACTTATTTTCCACTTACATATGTCTTGGTGAACCATCACCTACATACAACAAGGTACTAGAAATAATCATGGATTGCAAAATGTAAATTCTTATCTCGCTCAACTATATGATAGAACAATTTGAGCAGGAAATCAAAAGAAAGATGGTAATATAAAACATCTAAACTACAGCCTGATCTCCTATTGAAAGACTTAACTGATTTGCACATGAAGATTGCTAAGTAGCTTGTCCAATATCACTGATGCTACAGTCAGATTTTTCTATGAAGAGCACATGAAGGAAAGTATGCAAAATGCATAGCACAGGACATGGCCCATAGTTAATACTCAAAGAATGTAGGTCCTGCCCCTGATCAAACTCCCTTATATTTTTTCAGTATAATATGCTACCAAAATATTATGGCACTTTAATAAATGTTTTTGAGTTTAAGATTTAGTAAACAACACATAATGAGACATTTTTATTTCAAATTTTGATAAATAATTAGCCTTGTTCATAAATTTATGTATCAAAAGATTTCAGTGTATATTTACTCAAAATGGCTTCTCTAAATCAAATCATCTAAAGATATCATTAAAAACTAAGTATAGAAATTATAAAAGATCAATTTACATGATGTTAATTATGCATGTAAACAATGTCTCCTATGTTTACTATTAATGTCAAGACAAAAATTAATTTTAATAATTAAAATTTGAATAAGAAGTCATCTTTATTTTCAATAAGCTATTTTGATGAATGATAACTGTATATTTGGAAGTTCTGTGAAGTTTTGATTTACAAACTTCAAATATAAGTTTCTTAGATATCTACATTTAATTTGTGAAATTAACTGAAATTAATTTATCTGAAATAAACTATTTAATATATTAAGTAGGTTAATATATTAAATGAATATACTCAGTCATTAAGTGTGTGTGAAAAATGAATAAATATAAAAGAATCACAACGTATAAAAATACCAATGTTAATCAGAATATGATTCTACTTTGGTTATTTGATTAAATGCTAAGTGACTAATTTATTTGAGGAACAAAATATTCATCTCCACTTTAATGTGACTGCTTCTCATTCCACAAAGATCATGTTAGTAACTGTTTTGGAGTTTCTCCAAAAGGGAGAGAATCCAATTTTTATACCTTTCCAAATTTAGGGTTCCAAACAAAATGGAGTTAAGAAGATTCACATAATATCAGAGATGAGATCATTACATGTCTTCAGCAGTCACAGAAACATTCTCTATTAAGTGATGCTGCACAAGCAAAACTTACAAGCATTAACTAGCTCAAAGCCAATGATAAATAAGGAAATAAGAATATGGACAGATTCCATTATCTGCAAATGCCATGTCATGGAGAGAAGCAAAGGCACAAAGGCACCCAACAACACATCATGTCTAGCAGATTTATCAACCTTATTTTGTTTGTATGAAGAGAAGAATAAAGAAGAGACATACTTAAAATTCTTCATTTTCTATCTATATGAATGGCCTTTGATGTGTGTGTGTGTGTGTGTGTGTGTGTGTGTGTGTGAGAGAGAGAGAGAGAGAGAGAGTGAGGAGAGAGAGATGGATAACAACAGCAGCAACAGGCATTTCCCCCTCTCAAGTTCCACCTCAACTTATACATCTTCAATTTTTTTTTCTCTAATAGCAAATGAAATTTTTTTCTATGATGCACAAATGGTGAACTCCCAAATCAATCTTCAAAACACAATACTTTATGTCCAGTGTATTCTAGAAATCAAAATGACAATTTTTATCTTCTTGAGATCATGTTTTTGATAAGGCTTGCTTCTCTAATATTTCTACTGTTTATATAAAACAAGAAAAAGGCCTCCCTTTATCAAAAATTTCTCCTAAATAACACAATCAGTCATACAGAACAGTAAAGAGAATCCTCAAATGTCATTTTGCCTTTTCGTTTAATTTTCATCTGCCATTAAATTTTCCATCACAGCCTCTAGTAAACTCACACATCTAGAGCCAAGAGGTCTTCAACAAAAGTGCCAAGAACACACAATGAGGAAAGGACATTGTCTCAAAAAACAGTGCTGTAAAACCTAGATAGTATGCAGAAAAATGAAACTAGATCCCCAACTAACAAATTAAGGCTTAAATATAAGATCTGAAACTAGGAAACTACAGAATAAAACATATGGGGAATTCTTGAGCACAATGCAATGAGAAAGAATTTTTTTAATAAGACCCTAAAATATAAGAAATAAAGGGAAAACGGACAAATGGGATTACATCAAACTAAAAAAACTTCTGCAAAGAAAAGAAAACAATCAGCAAAGTGAAGAGGCAACCTACACAATGGGATTAAATATTTTCAAGCCACTCAGCTGAGAGGGGGTTAAAATTCAGAATATGTAAAGAACTCAACTCAATGATAAAAGTCAGATAATGCAATTAAAAATGGGAACTAGACCAAAACAAACATTTCTCCAAAAAAGATTAATATATGGATGGCTAACAAGTATACATAAAAATACTCAACATCAATAATCATAAGGTAAATGCAAATAAAAACCATAATGAAATATAACCTCACCCCAGTGAAGTGGCTATTATCAAAAAGGCTAAAGATAACAAGTGCTAGAAAGGATGTGGATGGAGAAAAGAGAACCCATGCACACTGTTGGTAAGAATGTAAGTTAATATAACCATTATGAAAAGCAGTACAAAGATTCTCAAAAAACTAAACTTAAAACTACCACATGATACAGCAATTCCATTACTGGATATATTTTCAAAGGAAATGAAATCAATGTGTCAAAGAGACATCTGTACTACTAGGTTTATTGCAGCACAATATGTAAGAACTAAGAAATGTAATCAACCTATGTGTCCATCAACTGATGAATGAAGAAACTGTGATACATGTACAAGACAGAATACTATACAGCTACAAAAGGATAAAAACCCTATTTTTTGTGATAACATAAAGGAAGTTATGCTAAGTAAAATCAGACAAGCACATAAAGATAAATACCTTCTGATCTCAAATGTAGAATCTGAAAAAGTTGACCTTGTGGAAATTAAGCAGAATAATAGTTATCAGAGGATGAGAAGACTAGGAAGGAGCAAGGAACAAAGAAAGGTTAGTCAATGGGTATTAAGTTACATGTAGATATAAGAATAATGTGCAATTGCACTGTAGGATGACTATAGGTAATAATAATGTACCATATACTTCAAAAAAAGCTAGAAGAAAGAATTTTTAAACAAGTTTACCACAAAGAAATGATAAATGTCTGAGGAGAAAAATATTTTCAACAATTGGAATATTACCCAATGTATATGTGCACTGAAACATCATATGATATCTCATAAATATGTGCAATTTTTGTGTCAATTCAAAAATGAACTTTTAAAATTTATTCATCACAGTGGGAATTTTTTGTTGAATCCAAAAGTGCAATGTGTACTATTCCTTTATTATTACAGAGAACAGGAGGAAGAGTTATTAACTTAACAATAATATGACACCAAATATCATATGGAAAAGTTTAAAATTGATCAGTTCACTTTAAGTAAGTTTACAAACACAAAACACTTTTACTTAGATGACCAATAGCAAAACAAATTTCATCTTCCTTATAAAAATCATCAACTTATCAGCTGAAGTTGTCCTTCAAGTTCTACCCTAGATAATTAATATAGTCATGTATAGCCTAACAATGGAGATACATTCTGAGAAATGCATAATTAGGAGATTTGGTCATTGTGCAAACATCACAGGGTATACTTACACAAATAAGATAGATATGAAGGCATTAGGCAATGTAATCTTATGGGGTATATGGTTTGTTGTTGACTGAAATGTCGTTATATGGCACATGACTGCAGTTCAAATTCCTTATCTGTGACTTGTATAAAGCCTGATGCATTTTTCCAAGGTCTCTACAAATCAACACAGACTTATATGCTCAAATACCTAAGTTTCTGCTCTTATCTAAGGAGTTCAGTTGAAAAAGTATTACAGCACTCTCCAAACAGGATTCATATGTAGAAATGAGTCCTTTTCCATAATGCACACCAAAAAAAAATTGGTGTTCAGTCAGCTTTGTTGAAACTTTGAGGAAGAGAATTTACATTATTGAATGCAAACTTAATATTATTCATTAAAAAATCTTATTCTTTTTTTATTGTAAACAAATGGGATACATGTTGTTTCTCTATTTGTACATGGAGTCAAGGTATACCATTTGTGTAATCATAAATTTACATAGGGCAATGTTGTTTGATTCATTGTTATTTTTTTCCCTCTCCCCACCCCTCCCACCCCTCTTTTCCCTCTATACAGTCCTTCCTTCCTCCATTCTTATCACCCTCCTTATCCCTAACCCTAAACCTAACCCTAACCCTCACGCTACCCCTCCCACCCCCCATTATATGTCCTCATCCGCTTATCAGCAAGATCATTCGTCCTTTAGTTTTTTGAGATTGGCTTATCTCACTTAGCATGATATTCTCCAATTTCATCCATTTGCCTGCAAATGCCATAATTTTATCATTCTTCATGGCGGAGTAATATTCCATTTTATATATGCCACAGTTTCTTTATCCATTCATCAACTGAAGGGCATCTAAGTTGGTTCCACAATCTGGCTATGGTGAATTGAGCAGCTATGAACATTGATGTGGCTGTATCTCTGTAGTATGCTGATTTTAAGTCCTTTGGGTATAGGCCAAGGAGTGGGATAGCTGGGTCAAATGTTGGTTCCACACCAAGCTTTCTGAGGAATCTCTATACTGCTTTCCAGAGTGGCTGCACTAATTTGCAACCCCACCAGCAATGTATGAGTGTACCTTTTTCCCTACATCCTCGCCAACACCTGTTGTTGCTTGTATTCTTGATAATCGCCATTCTAATTGGGGTGAGATGGAATCTTAGGGTGGTTTTGATTTGCATTTCTCTTATTACTAGAGATGTTGAACATTTTTTCATATATCTGTTGATTGCTTGTACATCTTCTTCTGTGAAGTGTCTGTTCATTTCCTTAGCCCATTTGTTGATTGGATTATTTGTATTCTTGGTGTAGAGTGTTTTGAGTTCTGTATAGATTCTGGAAATTAGCGCTCTATCTGAAGTATGAGTGGCAAAGATATTCTCCCACTCTGTAGGCTCTCTCCACATTCCTGATAGTTTCCTTTGCTGAGAGAAAGTTTTTTAGTTTGAATCTATCCCAGTTGTTGATTCTTGCTTTTATTTCTTGTGCTATGGGAGTCCTGTTAAGGAAGTCTGATCCTAAGCCAACAAGTTGAAGGTTTGGACCTACTTTTTCTTCTATAAGATGCAGGGTCTCTGATCCATTTTGAGTTGAGTTTTGTGCAGGGTGAGAGATATGGGTTTAATTTCATTCTGTTGCATATGGTTTTCCAGTTTTCCCAGCACCATTTGTTGACAAGGCTATCTTATTCTTAAAAGTCATTCTGGCCATTCCACATGTGTGGCTGTGTCATTCCCTTTCTGTGCTTCTTTTCTTCTCAGTTTCCCCTTACTTTGTTCTAACTCACACTGCAGTAGACTTAAGTTTTCTCTCTCATGCTTTATCTCCTGTTCCCTCATACCCTCCAATTGCATCCATTAAGTCATTTATGAAAATATTTTCCTGACCAAGACAATCTCATCCCTAAGTGAAAGTATGAAGCCATTAGTTAACTTTTTTTTTCCTTTTTCACCCAAAGGAACCCTTTAGCTTTAGTTCTTTAAGAGTCTATAGTATGAATCAGTGTTTGTCTAACTTTCTTTTTAGCATAGAAACCTTTTGTCCTTTTGACCCTTTTGTTCTTTTACACAGAACTTTAATACAGGACTAGGAGAACAGAGCTACTACTTGAAGTAGAGGCATGGAGTGGACTAAGAGATTCTTTCCTTTGTTCTCATCTTGCATTTTTCTTCTTTAAGATTTTCCAGACACATGTTACTGAAAGATCAGATCTCCATATAATAAGATGTGAAAAATACTAGATTATATATGAAATAAGAAACTGCAAAACTGAGTAATTGGTTATACTTAAAATATGAGAAGAATGAGTGTAAGTTGACCTCAAGATCAAGAACCTTTCAAACTGAAAGAAAGATAACAAAAACTGGATAGAAAAAAAATAAGTTGGGGAAAACGTACAGTACATATAGTGTCATAATTAGTGATTATAAATGCAGATCTTTTGGTAATATTGTTACATGAAGTGCATATAAAAATGGAGGCTTAAATGACAAATATTTCTAAAGTATCATAAAACTTAAGCATTGGTAAGTGAATAATTAATTTCTATATTCATCTATGCTTCCCACTCTTATAATTATGTATATTTTAATTAATCTCTGTTGATATGTAATATGGTAAGCTAAATTAAATTTCAACATTTAACTCTAAAGGGGCTACTTTAATTATCTACAAAATAATTTCCATTTATTATAGTTTGCTCCAAAGAATTATTATACCTTTTCCTATCTTTCACTTAATCTTATCTATAGTTTATGTTTTATCTTTCCAAATGGAACCTAAGTTTTATATAAATTAAGGGCAACCAGCATATGAAAGAATAGAATAGATCTAACATTCATGATAAGCCTACCATAAGCAAGGTGCTTTACTAATGCTATTATATCAGCACTTTTCAATTCTGGTTGCACATTAAAATCACCCAGGGGTCTTTTAAAAATATTCTGATACATGAATGTTATCCCTGGAGAATCTGACTAAATTTGTCAGAGGTGGGGCCTTGACTTGAGAATTTTTTAAGGTTCCCTGAGTGATCATAATGTTCAGTCAGGATTGAAAACATCACATTTTTATATACTTTATGTCATGTTATCATCAAAACAATCTGACCAGGTAATTTTATTATTCCTTCATTCAGTTTAGAAAATCATATTTTAGAAAGGTTGCAAAATTTGCCAAAGGGAATTGTGAAAGTAAATATCACTTGGAATTTAAACCCAAAGTTCTTTGACAACAGTGATTTTTCTAACCCCCTCTTTGTCCAATTCAAAACAGCAGAATTTTATGAATTCTGAGTGGATATTTGTATTTACTTACTTTTGGCTTTAAGATATGTAATAAAGTACCCTTACCTCTTATTTGGTACCAAGACTTGTTTTTCTTTCTTTAACTAATTGAAGTGACTCAAAGATGAAATTACTTTGTTATTTTATTGCATTATTTTTTTTTTTTACTTTCAAAATGTTCCTGTTTAAAAATAGTTGTGACTATGTTTAAAAATTATGGATTTTAGAATTACCCACAAGAGACAAGAAAGAACACGAAATATAAAAGTATTCAAGGAACATAAAAAAAGATTATATTTATCAAACATTTTATTTTACCTATCACCTTTCAGGGAGAAAGGTGAAGTCTGTTATGAAATATGTTCATTTGTTAAATAGCAGTCAAACTTAAATAGAACATTCAATTTTTAAAATCTTGTTTTTTGAAAAACATTCAGTAGATAAGAATTAAAAATATAAATTATGTCAATATTTTATTTAAAATTTAAATAAGCCTATATAAATTATAAGTTAATTTACAAATATTTGATAAATTTATGAGAAGAATAAAATATTATTTATGTAATTTCAACTATCCAGCTCAAAACAAATATATAAATAACCTGCAATCTATTGCCTTCTGTCTTAAAATATATTATCAGTGGGCTATTTTTTTTCTTAAAGGCATACCTAAGGTGATATTACCAATTCCCTAAGGGCAACGAATTCCACTAAACTAGAATTCATACTTCAGAGAGGAGATGGATAACATCTCACAATTCAACCTCAGCAGGAGTCATTAAGTCAGGCATGTTTGTGAGGGCTGTATTTCTCATTGGATTACAAATTCAATAAAATCTTTGCCTTTGAGTTACTAGCACTACAAAGATTAAATCAAGATATTGTGATAAAAGAAAAATCTTTGGATGTTTGGAGATTTCTAGGTAAAACAGTTATAATTTTTACCTCAAATGGACATACATAGAAGTCATTTAGTCCTACTTTTTCATTATACAAACCAGCTACAAGGCTTTTGCTATAGTCCCCTTTCATTTTTAGCCCCCTCCAATCCTATACCCACTACATTCAGCTTAAGTCAAAATGTTTTATGGTTTGTTTTGCTTTGTTTTGTTTTTATACTAGGGATTGAACCCAGGGGTGCTTTGTCACTGAGTTACATCCCCAGTCATTTTTGTTTTATTTTGAGACAGTCTCACTACATTGCTTAGGCTGGCCTCAAATTTGCAAGCTTCCTGCCTCAGCTACCCCTGTCACTGGGATTACAAGCATACAACAATATGCCTGATTCAAGTAAAAATGTTAATTGTTCCATGTATTGTACATATATATATATATATATATATCCGCTGAGAATAAGAGGATTCAGTCCTTCCTATTCCAACACCTTGCTGATATCCCCAGGATCTATTTCATCATTTCCTTTCTGTTTGGGGAATTTCCAAGGTCCGTTTATTTGGGGTGGGAATGGAAGCTTGCTTCTGCTGATGACAAATTCTCATAGTTTTTCTTCATCATGGAATGTTTTGTTTTCCTATTCATTACTAATGATTAGCTGAATCAGACATGAAGTTATGTCCTTTCCATTCAATATTTGAAAACTATTGTAGTATTTCTGTTTGACCACTATAAATATATATACATATACATATATAAAACATTATATATATAATGTCTTAATGACAAGATATATATATCTTTATGTATAAAACATCATATATATTTTAATGAGAAGATATATATGTATATATCTGTATTTCTATGTATAGATATATAGATATTTTCTCATTCAAAATGTTTTCACCCTAAAGATAATGTATCATTTCATTCATTCTGCTCTGTTTGCTTAGCCTTTTCAGTGTATCTTTTTCTAAATTTGGGATATTTTCATCCATTATTTCTTCAAATACATTTTCAGACATACTCTTCTCTCTTCTACTGTAACTCAGATGACACAAATGTTAAAACTTTTGTCCCTACATCTTTATTCATTTTAAAGTATATTTTCTTTTTGTAGTTCTGATTGGATAATTTTTATTGTACTATGATTAAATTTACTTATTCTTTCTTCTTTTTCCATTATTCTATTGTTAGGACTGTTCAAAGAACTCTAAAATTTCCATTTAATTAATCTTTATGTTTTTTCTTTCTTAAAACTCTGTTTCTTCGCTGAAATTTTCTTTTTTTTAAATCTATATTCATAATTACTTATTGAAGCATTTTTATGATGGCTGCTTTAAAATACTTGTTATCTGTTTTCAGCTGGCTTTCTCTGATAAGGAGAGACCTCATTACTGCCAGTTGGTGTGGAAGTCTAGGTTATCCAGTTGGCCTCCACTGTCATCAAAATCAAGAGATTTTCCTTGCTATTACCAGCAAGGAATGGGAGTTTATGTGACCCATAATATCTCTGCTAATATCACCTGGTTGGCAGTGTCATGAATGCCTCATTATTGTTCCTTCATCATCTCCACTGATACCTTGATAGGAGTGGACTGGGTGTGATGTAAGTCCTGAGTCTCCACCAGCCTCCTCTGACATCGTAGCAATTGATAAAAGATGTGGCACCTTGTTACAAAGTTTGAGGGAATGAGTTCAAGCTCCACATCACTAAAACCACTGATAGACAGAAAGGGGTCACATTAGCTTGACTCCATACTTAGCTTTTTTTGACACTACTCTGTCTCCTCACTTAGCATTTTCTGACTGCTATGGTGTCAGGGTCAAAAATCTGTTCCATGGTTTTGACTAGAATAGAGTGGTCACTGTCTACATTTTTTTCTTTCTAGTCTTCCCCTTTCTTTGTCCTTCAATTGAAGAGAACTGGTTTTTGTAGGGGTGTTGTTTTGGTCTACACTCATTGGCATTTCTGGAATGCCTCACTTCTCTAGGACTAAGTCTGGAACATATGAGGCAAAGGGGAAAAAATAACCTAACAAACTTATTACCATGTTGAATATTTCATGTAATTTACTGAATTCTATACTGAAAGTGAAAAATGGAGCACTTATGTGGGTATGCATCATTAACTTACAATTAATAAATATTAAATTATAATTCTACTGAGTGCACTATGTTTTCTGACCATTGTAAAGCCCAAAAATTGTAGGTCAGGGACTATGAATAAAAAATAAATAAATTCAAGGGCACGTTAAAACATGTCATACACCACAGATAAACCCTTGAGGACCTCATTATGCTAAGTGAAATAAGAAAATCACAGGACAAATATTATTTACAGGATACCACTTACGTGAGATATATAAAAAAGTAAAAAATGTAGAAGCAGGGATAGAATGGTGGTTGCTACTAGTTGAGGAGAAGAAATGGGGAGTAGGTATTCAACAGATAAACTTATGCCATTAACTGCTTATATTTTAAAAAGTAGAAACATCTCAAGTCAATAATCTTATGCTTCAAAATTCTAGAAAATTAAGAACAAAATAAATCCAAAGCAAGCAGAAGGAAACATAAAGATAACAGGAGAAAAAAGTGAAATTGAAAATAAAAAAAGTGAAATTCAATAAAACAAAAAGCTGGTTCTTTAAAAGTATCAATACAATTTGATAAAATTCTAGTAATACAAATAAATAGAAGATATAAATTATCAATATCAGTAATGAAACAAGGAGATATCACCATAGCATCAAAAGGAAAGTAAAAGATTGTACAAACAATTCTGTACATATAAATTTGACATGTTAATTGAAATGAACCAAATTCCTTGAAAAATACAAACTACCATAATTCAACCTCTATGAAACAATTTAAATAGCCCCATAATTATTAATAAAATTGAATTTGTAATTACAAAACTCCTGAAAAAGTAATCTCCATTCCCACATGATTTTCCTGGAGAACTCTGACAAAAGTTTAAATAATAAATACCTGTTCTACATAACCTTTTTAGAAGATGAAAGAACAGGAAGGACTTTCCAATTCATTTTCTGAGGCCATTATTATCATCATATTAAAAATAAAGATATACAAGAAATCTAGAAATTAATACCCTACATGAATATAGATACAAATACTCCTAACAAATTATGAACAACAAATTCAACAATATGTGAAATAAAGTAACACCATGACCAAGTAAGGTTTATTCCAAGGATGCAAGAATAGTTTTATATTCAAAAACCAAGGCAATCCAATATATTAACAGGAAAAAAATCACATAATAATACCAACTGGTGAATTTTGTCTGGCAAAATTCAACACCCATTCATAATGAAAACTAGGAATAGAGGGCAAATTCTATACTTTGAATTTTAAAAGTCTACAATAAAAACATCTAAAATTAACATTATATTGAAGAAAAAAAAAAAAAACTATAAGCTTTCTCCCTAAGATCAGCAACAAAGCAAAGATATCAGTTCTCACCACATTTCTTCACCATGTTGCTAGAATTACTAGCCAGAGAAATAAGGTATGAAAACAAATTAAAATGCATAAAATTTTAAAGGAAAAAATAAAACTGTTCCTATTCATGTATGGCATGATTGATTAGATCATTGAACTAATAAGAGATTTTAGCTGAGTTACAGAATGTAAAATAAACATGTAAAAGTCAATTGTATTTTTACATATTAGCAATAAATATGTGGAAATTTAAAAAGTACAGCACCATTAACAATACTTGAAAAAATAAAACAATTAGGTATAAGTCTGGTAAAACAAGTACAAGATTTCTGTGCTGAAAACTACAAAAAGCTGATGAAAGAAATCAAAGATCTAAATTTATAGGGACATACCAAGTTCATGAATTTGAAAACTGAACATAGTAAAGACATTAATTCTACCAAATTATATATAGAATTTTATAACTCTTATCAAATCTAGGCAAAATTTTTTATGAAGTAGAAAATATTATTCTAAATTTACATCATTTACAGGAAAATGAACTGGAATCAATAAAAACAACTTTGGAACAGGAAGATAAAATAGGAAGAATATTAACAAGTTACAGCAATAAATGGTAGTGACCATAGGACAGGCAAATAATAAAAGGATAGTTCAATGGAATGGATTCAAGAACACAGAAATAGTCCCATACTAGTACACAAACTAAATTTTCGACAAAGGAGGAAAGCAATTCAATAGAGGAAGAACAGTCTTCCACACAAATAGTGCAAGAGCACCTGAATATCAATAGGCAAGACTCATGAATTTTGAGAAAAGTCTCAAACCTCATAAAAATATTAATTCAAAATGAATCATTAAAATAAGGGTAAATGTAAAATGTAAATTTATAAAACTTTTAGAAAAAAAAATTTGGAGACCTACAACTTAGATTCAAAAGGTACAATTATAAGGAAAAAATTGAGAAAACTGACTTAATCATCCACAGACTGCAAGAAAATATTTGCAAACCTCATTTCTCATGTGTGGAAAATATAAAGAACTTTCAATAATTGACAGTAAAATATAAATAATGAAACTAGAATACTGTTCCTCCCAAATATCACATGTCATTTCACTGAAGTGTATACATTGATGGCAAGTAAGCACATGAAAAAAATGTTTAAAATTACTAGTCAGCAGGTAATTCTGACGTGTAAGTGTATCATGGTAAGATACACATAGATCAGTACAGATAAAAGAGTGGAAATACTAAATGATGGTCAAAGTATTCATCACCTAAGTACATTGTTGAGAATGTAAATAGTGTAGTTGCACTGGAAAAATACTTTCATTGTTTCTTAAAAACTAAATATTACATACCATATAACCTGGCTAACACAATTTTGGGCATTTATACTACAGAAATGAAAACCGACATCTACACAAAAAACTATATAAGTATTCAGAGAAACTTTGTTTTTTTTAATTTTTTTTTTATTTTTACAGACTGCATTTTGATTCATTGTACACAAATGGGGTACAACTTTTCATTTCTATGGTTGCACCTGATGTAGATTTATGCCATTCATGTAATCATATGTGT
The DNA here is from genome assembly GCF_902686445.1 of Sciurus carolinensis. Lineage (NCBI taxonomy): Eukaryota > Metazoa > Chordata > Mammalia > Rodentia > Sciuridae > Sciurus > Sciurus carolinensis. Next base: position 119,108,493 of record NC_062217.1, read on the forward strand.
ACATAGGGTAATGATGTCTGTCTCATTATTGGTGCAGCCACTCTGGAAAGCAGTGTGGAGATTCTTCAGAAAACTTGGAATGGACCCACCTTTTGACCCAGTTATCCCACTCCTCAGTTTATACCCAAAGGACTTAAAATCAGTATACTACAGTGATGCAGTCACATCAATGTTTATATCAGCTCAATTCACAATAGAAACTTTGTTTTTGTTGTCGTTATTGTTTTTAACAGGGATTGAACCCGGGAACACTTAACCTCTGAGCCATATCCCCAGACCATTTTTATATTTTACTTAGAGGCAGGGTCTCACTGAGTTGCTTAGGGCCTAACTAAGATGCTGAGACTGGCTTTGGACTCATCATTCTCCTCCCTCACCCTCTCAAGCCACTGTGATTACAGGTCTGTGCCAACACACCCAGCTCAGAAACTTTATTTGTATAGGCAAAAATTAAAAACAAGCAAGTGTCCTACAAAAATTGAATAAGGTATAATAATAAGATGTATTGAAATGGAGAACAAATTAGTATTGTCAGGGGTTAAGGATGTGGTGGGGTCAGGGAGGAGAGGTAAGGAGGGGCAGCATGAGGAAGATACTTGCATTAATGCATATCTCTGCATCTTTATCATAGTGGTGTTTACATGAATCCATACATGTGTTAGAACTAGCCACATAACTATCAATAAGTCAATTTCTTGGTTTTTATATCTTACTAAGTTAATGCATACCATGTGGGAAACTGTGCAAAGGATACATGGGAAGTCTCTGTACTATATTTGAAACTCCTTATGAATTTATATTATTTCAAAATAAAAAGTTTGCTTAAATCTTAGATTCTAGTCTTTGAGAGACATTCCTGGGACACTATACTAATACAAAAATGAGAGAAGACTTGGAGGTTTTCCCTTGGAGTATAAACAGCTGAATATAAAATAAAAAGTCATGAAGTAGATTCAGTTAATTCTACAAGCTTTTATAAGCTTCTAGGTTATATATAAAAGTCAAAAACTCAAATAAAATGAGCCATCAATACTTCTAACAGAGTTGTAAAATTAGGAAGAGCTTCTGTTTTCACCAAAGACAACATAATTATCACAAATAGTGATTATCCCATCTCTGCTATGCACCAAACAAAAGAATTAATTATTTTTCTCTCCCCAGTTGTAAGCCAACTGCCAGACTTAAAGTCTTGCCAACTTTGTATTATCTTTGCATATTCCTTTTTTTCCTGAGCTCCTGCTACTACACTTAAAATTTCCAAGAAGGAAGGGAAAATCAGTAACTATAAAAAGCTAAATGAACATGTCCCTATGATTGTTCTGCAGCACAAATTATATAATCACTTAGTATTCAATGATTCTGATTCAGTACCACCAAACAGAACAGGTGATCATTATTTCAGAAATATCAATTGTGGGTCATCTGGAAAAGTTTTAAGTAGCTTGTTAAATCCAACTACAGATATCATTATAGCACAAATGCATCTAAACACAAACTTGTTAAAATAGAATTCTGCTGGAAGGTAGTTTACCCAGGTTTTTTGGTCTGTTTTCACACTGGACATTGGACTCTTGACCCTTATGATTAGATACAGTTTTAGACCTCGATTATGGTACCTACAGAGATTTTTAATTTCAGTGGGGACTTAAAGAATATAAGATTTTGGTTGGGGTTTTTAGCTCAATAGTAGAGCATTTGCCTAGCACGTGTGAGGCATTGGGTTCGATTCTCAGCACTGCATATAAATAAAACAAATAAAATGAAAGTCCATCAACAACTTAAAAGATATTTTTAAAAAAGAATATAAGATTTTTTGGGATGAACTAAATATAGCCTTTGTGATAGAATCCATTAACAATTTTTTCTACATATTTCTGCTTACTGATATCAAAACCTAGTGGTTAAAAACAATCACTTTTTATTGTCTTTAATGGTTCTGAAATCTGGACTTATTTGAGATTTCATACTACCAGTCTCTGTGCAGCTGCAGCTGGAGCCACGAGAAGGATTCAAATGGGCTAGACATCCAAAACCACATTTAGAGAGCTGGTAACTGATGCTGGTTATTGGCTAGAAATTCAGCTGGGTCCATCAACTAGAATGCCTACCTGTTTGGGACCTTTCCACACAAGCAGGGCTTCTTACACCTAGCAATTTCATTTTGAAAGGGACTGTTCCTTGACTGAGTATTCTAAGAGACTCAGTTGGAAACTGAAAAACTTTTATGACCTAACCTCTAATATCCTAGAATGTCACTTCTGTCACATTTAGTTGGTCAAAAAGTAATTAAGATCAACCTAGAATTAAGAAGAATGAAATTAAACTTCACCTAGTAATGAAAAAAATGCAAGTCATATCATCGAAGAATAGGTAAAACAGAAGCTACTTCTGTGGCAATCTGGAAAATAAAATCTTCCACATATGGAAACTTTGTTTCTTTCTAATATGCCAGCATAAAATCTCAGTTGAGTGTTTTACTGGTTAATCACAAAAATGAGAGCATGATGATAGAGCTCTAGATATCCCTGATCTAAGAATTCTCTTTTTTCTTTTGTTACCTTTTCTAACAGTAGCACTTTTACAACTATAGAAACAGTCACTGAAAACTGGTGGTGGCACTTCTGCATAACGATCTGCTGTCTAACAGAGTAGCCACTAGCCACACATGGCTATTAACACTTGAAATTTGGTTAGTCCAGATGTATTATCAATGTAAAATATATGTAGAATTCCAAGGATTTGGTACTTAGAATGAATATAGGATATTTCATTAATAATGTTTATGTTGATTACCTGTTGAAATCACTTTATACTTTGTTTATAGTGAGTTAATTAAAATACATTATTTAAATTAACTTCATCTGTTCCTGTTACTCCTTTTACTATGTGTAGTTACTAGAAAATTTTAAAGTTATTTACTCATAGTTTGCATAATATTTCCATTGGACAGTGCTGACTCAGAAGATAAAGTAAATCATATTTCCCATTATATAGCACCAAGAAAGGACATGGAGTCTGCATGATTACAAGATTTCGCAAACTCATAAAATGAAGCGTTTTAATTACTTTGTGCTAAATTTTATGTGAGATGCATAAGCACATTCAAAATCAACATTTTGGTATTTCTATAATCTGATTGTCTTTACTGAGATTTAAATGCACATTTCATATCTAATATATCTCTATGTTTACCATGTAATTGCGACAAGTATTTCACATAAGACCAAAGTTGCTCACACACTCTATTAAAGCAGACTTTTGATTAAGATCATATATTAATTTTCTAATGCTGCTATAATATATTACCACAAACTTAGTCTTAACAAAACCAATTGATTATCATACAGTTCTTGACATAGAAGTAGGACGGTATGATAAAATAAAGGCATCTCCAGAGCTGTGTTTCTTTCAGGAAACTATAAGGGAGAATGTTTACTTGTACTTGGATTGTTGGAAGATTCAGTTCATTGCAGTTGGAGAACTGAAATCCATTACTGTGTCCCTTCATCTTTAAAGCAAGCAATGGTGGGTTGACTTTCTCATGCTTTAAATTCCTCTCCCTCCTTCCATCTCATCTCTCTTACCCAACCATGAAAGGTTTTGTGCTTTAAGGATTCAAGTGATTAGATCAGCCCTGCTCACTTAGGCTAGGATAACGTCTCCATCTCAAGGTCCCTGTCCTTAATCACATATGCAAAGTTCCATTTGCCATGCAAGGTAACATATTAACAGATTCCAGGGATTGGGGAATACACATCTTTGGAGGCCATTATTCTGTCAACTAAAGATAAGAATCAATAATACTTATTATAAATATTTCCTCACCATGTGTAAGTGAAAGAAAAACATGTTTGAAATTAAATGAAATGCCCTTAGTCTGAAGCATAGTCATAATCCAAATCCACCATGATATTAGAAATTTATATGAGGTTGGTATGAATGTCAAATAAATAAAATAAAGGCATTGTATCCATCTACAACTAAAAAATATTTTAAAAAATAAATAAAAATAATTACAAATTAAGGTGGACCAACTAGCATTTAGAGGTCACTAACTATATACTCTCCAATTAATTATCAAGTAGCCAAACAAATACACTGAGTTGCTTATCTGTATCTGATACTCCTAAACCTCCTTGAGCTCAGAAACAAAACTGCAAACTGGCCTTTGATCCTAAATTACATCACAATGGTAAGACAACTTTTCAATATAAAGCTTAACTACAAATTCCTTTGAAAATAGTTCAATGAAAATTAACTTATAAAGATAAATCAATAGTAAAGGTGATGTTATGAATGACTCAAAGAAAGAATTAAATTGAAATTTGGCTTGCTTTAAAAGCAAATACCCATAAATAAAACTATGTTCATGAAATACTGGAAAGAAACATATTTGCCATTTAATGATCAGGACAGTCTCAAATCTCACCTTTCCTTCTTCCTGCTACATTTCATTCACCCTGAACACTCTGTGCTCCTGATTGTGTGTTTTTGCACAGGCTGTTACAACTCCTTGGTGTAGTGAGCAACCTACTTGTCCTTCAAAAACTGGAATAAGAGTGCTCCCCTCTCTGAGGCCTGTCCTTGGTTGACCCAAGGAGTTAGTTACTTCCTCCTTTGTGCTGTTATTGTACCTAGTACTTACTGCCATTACAGCTGTTAGCATACTTCATTTCACTTGCTTGTTTATTTGTCGGATTTCCCTTAACAACTAAGACTGCAATTGTTCAGACTAAAATCACCAGTTCTTAGAATACTTTCTACAGAATTATGGAACTATAAATTGCAATAATACCAATAGAATTTTAATCCTAACTTTAAATTTTAGCTATCTCTTATAGCCAATACAGAAACTGTTAGCAAAATGTGAAATACCTCTTAAAATCCTTCATACATTTTACTATATTTGTAATACACACACAGTCACGTAATTTCTAGGTGGCCATACATTATAGTGTACTTGAGATAGTCCTGACCTCTATGTCTTTTGTAGATCAATTAAGACCTGTTAATTATTTTAGTGAAATATTCTCAGTGTTCAAATTATATTCTTCCTAATAATTTACAATGGTAAATTAAATAGTCCAGAAGGTCAAATACAATAACTATAGTTGTTAACACAGGATAATGTCTCAATGTTCAAGGACTGTAAAAATGTTTTTCTATATTCGTTATTAACTGATATAGTGGATAAAGTATTGTTTCTCCCAGGATTCTTTTCCAAGGTATTCCCTGTGTAGCTAGAAATATTAGCTGTTGATGACTCACATCTCAGTCCCTAACTGGGAACTGCACTCAGTTGCAGGGCAGTGTCTCATCCAAGGTTACATGGGTTCTAGAGGTAACCCACAGCCAGTGATTGACAGTTTCTAGAACACAAAGGCTCCATTCCCCTGTCTTAGTTTCAGATGATAAGACTACAGAGACATGTATTGTAAGTTGGTTTCTCTATCAATCCTGCCTACCTCACCTTTTTACACATGTATCTCCTGAGGGAACGTCCCCATAAACCTTCCTCATGCTAACCTTTATTTCAGAACAGGTTTCTAAGGTATGTGGTAATCTACGACAAGAATGTTTTCCTCATTCTAATATCAGTTGCTAGCTAGGAAATATGTAAGGTTCTGGACCCTTAAATTTTGTCAGAAAACTCTTGTACAAAGATTCCTGAGTCCTACTTTATCCTTCATTTCTACCACTCAATCCAATTCTTTTTTTTTATGTAAGGAAGAACTTTATGTTACATAAAGTCTAACGTTAAAAAAAAAGAAAGAAAGAAAAAATCAAACCATAGCAAGAAGAAGTGCCTGAATAATGTTTAGGTTCTCTGACCTAAAAGATGTATGTAACCTTCCAGGACTTTCACCTATGTATTACTCTCTGTATGGCATTTAAGTCTTGGTACTTTAGGATCTCCCCATGATTTTCTAATTCTTTTGATTTTACAAAAATTACCTTATTCTCCTGTGCTCTAGCTCTATCTAGATAGTATCCTATCTCTTTAAAATATAGTTTAAAATAAATTTTATACACACACACACATATATGTATATATATATATATATATATATATATATATGTATATATATATATATATATATATTTTTTTTTTCCCTGTTCTATGGACCACACCATAATTCCTCCTATGGTGCCTCACACATGTCCAGGACCTCACAAATGCCAGGCAAGCACTCTACAACTGAGCTACATCTCCAGTCCTTAGATACACTTATTCAATTACTAATTATGTATCATGCATTTCTATAGGGTCCTCCCTACTAACTTTGATTTTGAAGATAATTGAAACATTCAAGGAAAAGAAGAAATTTATGAAAATAGTCCATTACCTTAAGAGAAGACTCTAGATTCCTCCTTCTCCCCAGTGAGGACTCACAAGCCTCTTAAATCTCAAAGTGGAGATTCCACAACAGATTTCATGACCCAAAACAGCCTGTCAAGAGAGACTTGAGGGGCTGGGTTGTGGCTCAGTGGTAGAGCACTTGCCTAGCATGCATGAGGCACTGGGTTCGATTCTCAGCACTACGCATAAATAAATGAATAAAATAAAGGTCTATCAACATCTACAGGAATATGTGTTTTTTAAAAAAGAGAGGTTCGAGGTCATTATTTAATAGGTACTTAAGGAATTTGAAGTCTTTAGGTAATAGGCACTTAAGTTCCTAATTTAAAGAAGCTTAAGGAAAAGAATAAGACTAGATCCTAAAACAGTTCAGAAAAATAATAGTTAAAACAATGTTATCTTATTTCCAGGATAATTCATATACTTAAATATCTAGCCAATATGTAGTCCTTAATTTATAAAAGAAGACAAGGAAAATGAAATCCATTTTACCAGACCCCCTATTATTTATTATTTCTCTCAACTCCCTGAATACTGAATTGTCAGTTCCCATACTGCAGTTTCAATACCTAAACTAACCCTTTCATTTTGACAGTTCTTTTATATCTTCTTGGACTTTGACCTCATGCTCTAATGTGAGCTTGACTGATATCTCTAATTTTGGCAGATTTACTACGTACAGACCTAAACAGGATACTTTTCATAAGTTAGCTGAGGTATAAAATCCAGATATCTACAAACTGAAAAACATGGCTTTGAACATAATCAACCACTCTGCCACTGTGGCATAATGGACAAAGTTAAAAATATAAAAATACAGAGCATCTAAAATGGCATAACTGAGCTGATAACAACAATTCTAATATGTGGGACCATGTAAAATAGGGGAAAAAAAGGAAAGAAAGGGAAATAAGTTGGAACGGTCTTTAAAATTTCATAATTTTAGTTCTAATCTGTCTCTAGTATACAAAGAGTCATTGCATATGGATACTTCTAACTGCTTCACCTTATAATCAGAAGAAAGTAACAAAAGCTGAATTATTTTCCAAAAGGATTTTCAGGAGCAGGGTAGCAGTTCTGTATAAAGAATAATTTCATAACACCTCTTTGTAGAATTTATTGAAAATCCAGAACCCCAAGATAGGAAATGCATAAAACTCAAGACACACAAATGAAATAGGTTTCTGAATAGCAAAAAACAGTCCATTTGATTATTTACTAAGATAAGTATGTAAAGAAAACCAACAATGCACTTTACATAAGACTGTAAAAGAAGAAAATACTTGGGACATGAGAGGTGAAGAAACGTAAATCAGTCCCTGAGTGATGCTCAGGCCTCACTTGTTTATTCTAGCAGCCCTTCTCTCTCAATGCTCTAATATCCCCCCATAGTAAAGTTATCATCTGAGTGTTAACTTCACCATCTATATATATATCACCTGAAGATCCTGTTCAGCAACACGTTCAACACTGAACAACATCAATATGATTTCAACCCACAACCAGCAAAATACCTATGTCTGCCAATACTGTAAAACTCAAACATGATAGCTGCCCACCTCCAATTCTATTTTCACCAAATATAGAGAAAACACTATGTTAAAATAATTGATTTCCCTAAGACTCTTCCTTCTTTGGAGGACCTCTTTGCTCTGCTCCATCTACTGAAAAATTATTTAATTGTGCTGTATATCAAAACAAAGATGAACTAAACCTAACCAATTATGAAAGTATAACAAAATCAGCAAAAATATTCTAGAAATACATAACCCCCAAGTTTTTAAAAGACAAAAGCTACATTTTATCTGATTCTAAAGTTTTTCTGGAGTGTATTTTTTAATGAATAAAAATCTTATTTTGGAATATGGCCAGATGTGGATTCACATACAGGGACTGTGATGAAAAAAAACATGTTTCTGAATATTCACATAGATTTTTAGAAGATAGGTACTTTGCAAAATAAGACCTTTTAAAACAGGCAGTCTGTCACATAAATTTCGGAGATACTCAAAACTCATTTCAATTAATGTCAAAGAGGCTGTTTCTCCATTGCATGGCATATACAATATGCAATCATTTCATTCATTCCTTTGTTTAAAAATATAGTTCAGCTTTTTCTAAATGCCAGGCATTGTGCTTTAGGCTTGGAATTAAACAGTAAACAAAACAGACATATGATTTGTCTGCAAAGAGTTTGAAGTATATGAAGTATACTGACTACAATGGATTCAGAATCTAAGAATTGAAAATGTTTCCACAGAAGGGACTCCAGAAAACTGATATGGTAAGCCCCCAATGTCCACTTCTGAATTCCCAGAACCTCTGAATATTACTTTCTTCACAAAAGAGACTTTACAGATGTAATTAAGTTTGAAGGTCTCCAATGTAGGTAGACCCCATCTAATCATCTAACCAGACAACCTTTTCCAGGTATGGTCAGAGAAAGATGTCCTGGAAAGAAGAGTCAGAAAAATGCCACATTGCTGACTTTGAAGATGGATGGAAGAGGGCCATGAGAATAGGATTTAGAAGCTGGAAAAGGCAAGAAAATGTATTCTTCCATAGAGACTCTAGAAAACAATGCAGACCTCAAACACTTTTTTAACCCAGACTTCTGACCTGCAGAACTATAAGATCATTTGTATGGGTTAAGACACTAAGTTTGTGGTAATTTGTTACAATTGCAAAAGAAATTTTGCATTTACCTACCTCATTCTATAATTATGCATTTATCTATTATTAATTTATTCCTAATGTGACAAACCATCAAACTTAGTTAACATAGAGATTAAGTTAAAAAAAAATACAGCGCTTAGCTGATCTGTTTAAGGAAGTAAAATTATTTAGACTCAAACTAGTCATGTGGTCATGTGGACTGAGCCTGAAACAAATATAAACTGCATTCACATCCCACTGTCAACCTGTTCCAAATTCAACAGACATAAAATCTGAAATCAAGCCCTGAAGTCACATTCACCTAAGGGATCCACAGATTTCTATGAAGATTAATCATACTTTAGGTTTTGTCTTTATTTTTACTGTCTTTATTTTACCCAAATTATCTTTAAGCATTTACTCTATCAATGTAGCTCAATTACAAAAGCTACTGATATGAAAAGCAAATGTGGTCTACCAAAGGAGACTCAGTATTCCTTAAACTAGGATGTTGCTCGTACTTGGGTTCGACGTATGCCAGCTTTAGAAGGTTGCAACTGTGCACAGAGCCCCATGCATTGAAGGATGTCCCAGGCTTCAATTTCAATGTTCTGTTCTCAGTCTTGAGATTCTTAATTTCACCTTTGAATTTGTGTATTCCAATGGGATAAGAAGCACCTGAACAGGATCACATTCGGTCCTGCCTCCAGGTAACTTCCTAAGACAGATTCTCAAACACCTTTGCGCGGCAATTACCGCCACTGTTCTCTCCTGGGTGAGGCCTTGGCTAACCTCAGAGTGGATCCAGGGTCATGGGGCAGGACCACAAAGGCCTGTGACAGTCTGTCTTCGCCCCATAATTAACCCTATCCTCTAGGAGACCTAACGTTAAATGGCAAATAAAAACAACATTTTACAGGTCAAGAGAAACTGTGGTAGAAAGGAAAAGTTCTTTTTCTCTCTCTCCTTTTTTTTAAATACGAATGCTCTCATTTTCATCTCATTTCAAGGCCCCACAAATTATGTAGCAATCCCTACTAATGTGGGTAAGTGTGCACACGTGTGTTTTGGTTTGTATCTGTAAAGTACAAAATAACTACATTTTAGATAAAGTGAATTTATCTACAATTTATAATTTATAAAGTAAATACACATGTAATTTTATTTTTCTATAAAGATGAGAATAATAATTTTAATGCTTTACAGATTAGGCATTCCAGTACGGTATTATCTTTCTTTAGACTGTTGACTTACCTTGAAAAATATTTAACCAAGAATATTTTGTATGTGAAAATGGGAATAGTCTAACTTCAGACATTCTAGCAGGACATGACATTACTAATACATGCTTCTTATTAATAAAATCTGCTTTAAAACTCTGATTTCTTGACAGGCAAGAGATATTTGGTCAGAAGCCAAAGTCATCAAATATTAAAAATATGAAGATGCATCAAATGTGTTAAAGTGTCCTCAAAACTCATTAACTAATTTTAGCACATTTCAATTATTTATATAAAATACTTATACTGAACAATTCCAAATCTTTAATTTCATAACCAAAAAGTCATATGCTTTGTGACTAATAATTCTCAAAACATACCTTCATGAACCTTGAATTATTCCACTTACAAGAAAGCATATAAACAAATTATTCCTAATATAACTTTATGGTTCTGTTTTTAAAAGGTTTTATGATTAATATATAGTAGTTCCCCCTTATCTGCTGGGAATACATTCCAAGACCCACAGTGAATATCTATAAATATAGTACTGCAAATTGTATGTACTGTATCTCCTCTACATACATACCTGAAAAGTGTAATTTTTGAATTAGGCATAGTATGAGATTAACTAATAATTAATAATAAAACCACCATAAAATATACTATAATTAAAGTTATTAATTACATGTATCAATTAGTTTTGGAATTTTTCATTTAATGTTTTCAGACCACAATTGACCACAAGCAAGTGAAACTGCAGAAAGAGAAACCATGACTAAGGGAAGATAACTGTACAGCTAACACTAGCTTCAAGATTTCTTGTTCATTTTACAAATAGCACTGACATTTAATGGAAACAACAATTACAGACATTCCACAGATGGAGATACCTACATATAAAAGGAAACTAAAAGGATCTTGAAACAAATATTTTCCCTAAATTTAGGCAGTAATATTTTTGAGCATATGAAACTAAAAAAAGCCCTCCAAACTGAATGGGCTCTTTACACCTTCAAATATGGGTCATGATCAGTGCTCACTGCAACATTGACTTTTATCCAATACTATCTAAATTCTACATGCCATTTTGTTATCCACCCACTTAATCCTGAGCAACCTGTCACTTTCTTTATCTTCTTTTTTTTTAGAATTTTTTTAGTCATTGATGGACCTTTATTTTATTAATCTATTTATGTGTGGTGCTAAGAATCGAACCCAGTGCCTCACACATGCAAGGCAAGCACTCTATCACTGAGCCACAATCTCAGCCCTCTTTATCTTCTTTTTATCCCCTAAATTAATGTACAGTCTTAGTTTCTCTTCTCTGATCCTGACTCTTGTTCAACTAAAATTTAGACACCTCCACAAAAAAAAAAAAATGATCACATGTAAATACCACTCTGATTCTGATTTCATCTCTAGAAAACTCTCAGGGTCACAGTTCCTTGTGACCAAAAAAACAAAACCTGCTCAGAAAGTCAACCCATGAAAATCATGTACTAATTAGTAATTGATTATCTTTTGAATTCAGAAAGCATCAACATATACTCAAAGTATAGAAGGGAAATGGAGAAAGAGATGGAGGCAGACTAGTCACCTACATTGTTCATGTACTCTGAAAGCAGGTCCTGAAGAGCCTGGCGAATGGCGTTGCATTCTGCAATAATACGCTCCCGGTGGAAATCCCTTGTACACGAAGAGTCTGCCAACAGAGCAGCCCCACTGATAATGGCTTCAAGGCGTTTTTCCAGTGATGGTCTTACTTCCTCCTCAGTCACTGTGAGTGGGTTCAGGACAATTAAAGTCTAAGAGAAGAACACAATTTGAAGGTTAGAACTCTACGGCATTCCATTTTTATGAAAAATATTATTTTGCTTTCACATTTAGAATTCAGATGTAATAATGAAAAGAACTCTATTTTTGCTTGTTTACACATAAGACTAAGCATCAATTATTCTTCAGATGAATGTGATGTGATTATGAGCAATAGTTCTAGTGTCAGACCTGGATTCAATCATGCCTTTCTCACTCATCAAGGTGTCTTGTTCTCTCTGAGCCTCACCTCCATATCTGTAAAACTGGAATATTAATGTTGCTTGCATCATAAAATTGTCAGATGAATGACAAAAATACTTCTTACAATAACTGGCACATATTGACTGTATACAGTCATAACATTTTTAGACTGCACTAACATAGTATTTTCACACATATCATCTCAACTTGATAACACTCTGAGAAGGTGGGCATCAAAAGCATTATTAGCTACACGTTTCAGCTGATGATAAGTAAAGCTGAGGTCACAGAGCAAACAAACTGTGAAGTTCAGACAAGTATTCTGGTCTTATAATACCTAATTCAATATTATTTTCATTATGCCTCACTGTAAGTCATAAACTCTAACTTTACCATTAACATATCAAAGAAAATTCTGAATTTTAACTCTTCATTTAAAAAGTAAAACTCCATCTTCCACTTGATCTATTATAACTTTCAGTTATTTTCAGCTACTGGAAACTGACATGGTATTTTAAGGTTATACAAAGATATATATCTTTAAGTAAGATAAGTCATGATAATCTATAACCTCTGGGGAAAAGTTGAAGGGTAAACTGTTCTAAGGTTCTTTATTAAAATACATCAAGAGAGGAAGCTTTCCCAAGATGAGGTCTAATGTAACTAAAGAAGAGTATAAAATAAAGGTTCTCTGAAGAACTCAATATAAAATGAAATCATATAATAATCTTCATAGTACAAGACTCAGTATGTCTATACACACAATGAAATCATTATAATATTTTCAAAGTATATAATCTTATAAGACCATATACACTGTAGATGTATATTAGAAAAGTACGTGTGTATGTTAATATATGTGTGTGTGTGTGTGTGTGTGTGTGTGTGTGTGTGTGTATAATCATATTGATTGCCATACGTTTCATTGTAATAAATCTATAGGGTCAACTATAGAAAGAGAAAAATCATTACAGAGAGAAAAATGATTTTAAAACAATTTGGGAAAAAAGAGGAGTTAGCACTGTATAATGTTCATATATTATTAAACAAAATGGAAAATATAAACTAGAATTTAGACCTAATATTGGCTAAATTTTATCTATCGATTTATTTATTTATTTATTGGGGATTGAACCCAGTGACACTTTATCACTGAGCTACATCCCTAGCTCTTTTATCTTCCATTTTGAGACACGGCTTCACTAAGTTGCTGAGGATCTCACTAAGTTGCTGAGGCTGGTCTTGAATTTGTAATCCTCCTGCCTCAGCCTCTGGAGTGACTGGGATTACAGGCATGCACCATCATGCCCAGCTTGGCTAAATATTTTTAAAGCATTCAGGATAATTCTTCCTTTCCTGGCTCTGTTTCCTCCCAATTTTTTTTTAACTGCTTAATTTAGTCTCACTTTTTCTCTCTCTTTTATATCAACAAACAAATGAAGAACATGAAAGGAAATTGATTTTTAAAAAGTCAAAATTTAACATTTTTCTCTTTCCAGTGAATATTTTTGTTGAAACTGTTAATCCCAACCATGAACTTGACCATTAATAAAAGTTTCATTAGCCTGAATCTACCTCCTTCATTTAATTTGTCACTTTTGCTCAAACACAGAAGGTGTGATAGGAACTGTTAATATTGTCAATGGATTTGTGGTGATAGAACAAGTTGATCAAATTTCAAATCTGTTCATTTATAACTACTGCAAGGAAAAGAAAATTAGTCATTTTAGATGTTCTGACTATGATTTCCTCTTAGAAAACAGCCTGCATCACAGGATTAAGTTCACTACAGTTCCCGTTCAACAGTGCTATTCTTCAAACTATCCTAGCCTTTGGCTTTTTATCTGCTTAACATTTAAGAGTTCATATTCTTCAAACCCCTCTGAACTCAAACCATTACTCTGACATCTGATACACATATGTAGGCCTCTCAATTCTGCCTAAAACTGTTGTTTTAACTATTCATATCCTAGAAAAGTTTTAACTATCCTGTTGTCAGATCAGGAAAAATAAATTTTTAAATAACTTCAATGTTCTATGAAATACCTTTGGAATTGTTTAAAACCAAATGAAATAAATTATCTCTTCTGATCTAGAACAGCTATATTCTACAACAGTCTTTCATTATGTTTTCACAGCATTTATTTCATGAAAGATAAATAGGATGCTATACTTTTAGGATTCCACTTGGTTAAACACAATAAAAATTTTTCTTTTCAAGATTCTTCCCAATATGCACATACTCCCTAATACTTGCTGACAGAATATTATTTCTTCAAAGAAGTGAATTCTAACTACATCTTACTCTATTAGATTGCTGTATTTTACAAGGCAGTATAGCTTAAGGATTAAGAGCCTAGGTCCCAGGAGCAGGTACCCTAAGCTTGATTCTTGTCCCATTAACTATGAATAAATTTATCCTCAGAATTGAACACTATCTTACCCAAGATCACTCAGCTAGTAAGTAGCAGAGGCAAGATTTTATCCAAATCTTATTTCCAGTTCCATACTATAACTATTATGCAATACTGCTTTTATTTTCCTATTAAATCATTAACAACCACCTTGAGAGGGATAGCATCATTAATAATGTAAACATGGAAACAGTGAGGAAAACTAAATTATTTGTCAGTTGTTTTAAAAGTGAAGATTTAGAATACAGATCTAGTTTGGTATAACCCCCAAATCCACATACTTACTCCTACTCTAAGAAAACTGAGATGAGGGCACTTGGGAAACTTCTTACTTCACCTCTATCTCAATATATTTTTCCATCTATTTATTTTTCTCAACTGTCACTAAGAAGTCAGTGTCTGTCTGTCTTCTTTCCTTTTTCTTCTTATTTTCAACCCAAGTCCTCTTTAATTAATCTTTCCTTACATTTCAGTTCTTCTTATGAGCCTATTATATACCAGGTACTATACAAGGAATTGGTAATGAAATGGTGAACATCCCTGCCCTCTTCAGACTATCCCTGCCTTCCTCAGAAGGCTCACATCTAAGAAGAACTGACATATATGTGTGTCTGTGTGTGTGTGTGTGTGCGTGTGTGTATGTTTATAATGTGGAATGTGTGATATAAATAAATAGATTTGGTAGTTTAGTATGAGTATTAGGCATAATTCCAGGCAATTGAGTATAGAATCAAGATGGTTAAAGAAAAATCAGCCATTCAGAGAATTCTTGAAGAGGGATCTGGATTTCCACAGAACATGGAATTGAAAGTTTGTTGGCAAGGAAGTACAGAAAAGGAGAACCACTTTCTGTTGGTGGGAATATAGATTGGTACAGCTATTATGGAAAACTGCACAGAGGTGCCTTAATTTTTTTTTTTTAAATAGAACTGTCATATGATTCAGCAATCTGAATACTGGGTATTTACACAAAGAAAAGGAAATCAGTATGCCAATCAGTTGTCTACAGTCCCATGATTATTGAAGCATTAGTCACAATAGTCAAGATATCAAGTCACCTTAACGTCTTAAGTTTCTTTATCCATCCGGATTCATAGAAACAGAGAATGTGGTATGTATACATAATGAAGAGCTATTAGTTCTTTAAAAAAAGAAAGAAATCATGTCTGTCATTTGTGACAAAATTATGAGCCTGAAAGATACTATATTAAATGAAAGAAGCCAAGTACAGAAATATAAACACGATGTGATCTCACTTATGTGTAGAATCTAAAGTTTAACTCATAAAAGCAAAGAGCAGAGTAGCAGGTGCCATGGGTTAGGTGACTGAGGATACTGGTCAAAGGATTCAAAATTTCAGTTCAATAGGAGGGATAAGTTCAAGAACTCTATTGTACAACATGATGACTATAGTTAATAACAATGTACTGCATACCTGAAAATTGCTAAGAGCATTAATTTTATGTATTCACACTACAAAAAAAATAGTGAGGTAATGCATATGCTGATTTTTGTGAACATTTCAAAGCATTATGTTCTACACCAAAAATATAATAAAGTTTTTTTTTAAAAAGTTTGGAGATAATCTTATCCTAGATCTTATTTTATAAAGTCTACCTTGAACAGACAACAGGATTATAATTATGTGGGACTTAGAGCTAGAAGAAAAGAGACTAACACTTGAAAATAAATCAAAAAGGAATGGAATTCTACCTCTAAGTTGAAGAAAACTATGTCAAAGCTAGAGAAAGGTGTGAAATCAGAAGAATATTTATCTACTGGAGAGGTGTATGGTAAAATCAGACACTATGAAAGAATTATTAAAATTAAATATAAAAGCAATGACACACTCAAAGTTATTTTGAAATATAAAAGGTGTATACCACCTACAGATTGGGAGTGTGATAACCAACCCCAATAGTAATATAGGGAATGACTTAAAATATATTAAATATTTTATTAAAGAAGTTGGTAGTTCAGGCATAGCTGATCATACTGCTTTTAGTTGCTGCCTGAAGACGATCTTTCAGAAAAGAACTTATAAGTAAGGTTATTTTAGTCAATATGAGTTACGGTAAAAGGAAAGGATTTTAGAAACACAATTAACTGCTAACTTTTGAAAAGATGGAGTTCATGGCTCTATATGTATTTGGCAGTGAACAATATGAAGTTACTCTATATATAATTACTTAAAAAGATTGTCAGAATATATTATAGAATAAAAATCGAGTGGCAGGATGACATATATAGAGTGACATCATGTATGCTTAGTAAAAACAAGTATACAACAATATTCTAGGTTTTTTTTTTTCTCTGAGCATGTATATGTTTGTAAGCACTTAGGAAAAAGTCTAAAGAAAACAAACCAATGCCATAGCAATTGTATTTTGGGGAGGAGAATAAGAAAAGAACCCAAATTGGAGTGGTGGTCAAAGTTTTAATTTTATTTAATGACTTAACTTCATATTATTTATGAAAGCACAAACTAATTAAAACTTTAAATTATTAAATTATCAAAAAGAAAACAATAATTATGAATTAAAAATTTATTTTTTAGATTCTAGCTAGTAATCAACTAATTATTTTGGAATCATAATAGAAAAAATGTTTCATTGTTTACTGGAATGAATGTGATATTGTTTTTAGATTACCTACTTAAAAGGATTTTAATTTTGTTGATTTAACTATTATAGATACATTTGGTTATTGTCTACTTTAAAAAATTGAAGATATTAGAAGAATGAAAAAATGAGATAAAGTCTGGGAGAAAATATCTGCAAAAGATATATCTGATAAAGGATTATAAAATATGTACAGAATTCTTAAAACTCAACTATAAACCGATAGCCTTATTTTTTTAAATAGTGGACCAAAAACCTTAATGGTAGATTAGATAGATAGATAGATAGATAGATAGATAGATAGATAGATAGACAGATAGATAGACAAATAGAGAGACAGATAGATGACTTGAAAAGATGTTCCACACATTATAATCAGAGAGATGCAAATTGAAATTGCAATGATATACCACTGTACACTAATAAGAAGAGGCAAATAGTCCAGGACACTGAAAATACCACATGATGGGAAAAATTTGTAGTAACAGAAATTCTCATTCATTGCTAGTGGGAATGCAATATATTAAAACAATTTTGGAAGACAGTTTGGTAATTTCTTACAAAATAAAACATACTCTCGTTATTCTCACCAGTTCTAGTTGACATAATGCTAGAATTTCTACCCAGATAAATTAAGCAAGAAAAAAAAGTAAAAGTCATCCAAAGTGGAAAAAGTAATTGTCTCTGTTTGCAGATGGCACGTTCTTATATATTGAAAATCTTGAGAATTCTACCAAAAAAAACCCTATTACAATTAATAAATATATTCATTAAAGTTGAAGGGCACTAAATTAATCTTCAAAAATCAGTTGTATTGCTATACATGAACAACAAACTACTGGAAAAGGAAATAAACAAAAAAGTAATATATAATAGTATAAAAACAAAATATTTAATAAAAACAAAAAATTAAACCAAGGAGTTGAAAGATCTCTATTCTAAAAATTGTGAAACATTGATGAAACAAATGGAAGAAGACACAAATAAATGGAAAGATATTCCATGTGCATGGATTGAAAGAATTAATTTTGCTAAAATGTCCATGCTACCTAAAGTGATTATACTGTCAATGAAATCTCTGTCTAAATTCAAATGGCATTCTTCAAAGAAATAGAGAAAACAAAAAACAATCCTAAGATTCATATGGAATAGCCAAAGACTAAGATTGCTAATTCAATATTGAACAAGAACAAAATTGAAAGCATTATAAATCCTGATTTCAAAGTATATTACAAAGCCTAGTAATCCAAACAGTATGGTTCTGGCATAAAAACAGACACATACATATGCAATAAAATTGAGAATCCAGAAATAAATTTGCACATCCATAGTCAACTAATATTTGACAAAAGAACCAAGAATATGCAGTGGAGAAAGGAAAAGACAGTCTCTTCAATAAACGGTGTTGGAAAAATTAGATAGCTTCATGCAAAAGAATGAAACTGGACCCTCATGTGGCTCAAAAAAGTTAACTTAAAATGGATTGAAGACACAAATGTAAGACCTGAAATTATAAAATTCCCAAGGCAAATGCTTTTTGACACTGATCTTGGTGATGATTTTTTTAGAGATGACATCAAAAGGACAAACAACAAAAGGATAAATAAATAAATGGGACTACATCAAACTAAAAAACTTTTGTACAGCAAAGGAAAAAGCAACAAAATGAAAAGGTAATCTATAAAATTAGAGAAAATATTTGCAAGTCATATATCAGATAAAAGGTTAATGTTTAAAATATACAAAAATTCACACAACTCAATAACAAATAAAAATAATCCAATTAAAATTGGACACAGGACCTGAATAGACTTTTTTAATTTGAATAGACATTTTTTTTAAATGGAAGACATACAAATGACCAGTAGTATGATATAAGGTGTTAAGGATCACTAATCATTAGAAATGCAATCAAAATTCTGAGATATCACTCCACACCTGTTAGGGTGGATATTACCAAAAAGTCAAGATACACCATCTGTTGATGACAATGAGAAAAGAAGAGAACCCTTGTATACTGTTGGTGGGAATGTAAATTTGTACAACTGTTATAAAAAAATATGGTTCCTCAAAATAGTTAAAATCAAAACTATACATGATCCAACAATCCCACTTCTGAGAATTTAAACAAAGAGAACTAAATCAGCAATTCAAAGAGACATCTGCACTCTCATGTTCATTGCAGTATTATTCATAGTATCCAAGACATGACTTTACCTGTATCTACCAATGAATGATTGGCTAAAGAAATCATAGACACACAAGCTCCTCTGAATATCATTCAGCTATTTAAAAAAAAAAACCTGCTATTTGTGACTACACGATGAACCTGGAAGATACTGTTACATGAAATAAGTTAGACACAGAAAAACAAATATAGTATGATCTCACTTATATGTGGAATCTAAAAAGTCAAACCCACTGAAATAGAGAATACAATGGTAGGTTCCAAGGGCTGTAGGCAAGATGTTGATCAAAGGGTACAAATTTTGAGTTATAAGATGACCAAATCCTGGTAATCTAATGTAGAGCATGGATAGTGATAAATATGTTAATTTTATTGTGATAAAACATATATATATATATATATATATATGGCAAATTATAGCATTGTGCACCTTGAAAATATGCATTCCTTATTTACTAAATATTTTTTAATTTAAAAATTGGACATGCTCTTAAAATCCAGGAATGCATACCCTTTGTATTTGACTAAGGAGTTTAAAATTTAGGTCCACAGAAAAACCTGCATGTTTATAGCAGCTTCATTCATAACTGCCAGAACTTGGAAGCAACCAAGATGTCCTTCAACAGATGAATAGATAAACTGTGGTACATGAATATTATTTGACAATAAGAAGTAAGCTGGGCTGGGGAGCTAGCTCAGTCAGTAGAGTGCTTGCCAAGGCCCTGGGTTCGATCCACAGCACCACAAAAAAAAAAAGAATTAAGCTATCAAGACACAAAAAGACATGGAGTAAACTTAAATACATATTAGTTACTAAGTTAAAGAGGGCAATTAGAAAATACTATATCCTGTATGATTACAACTATATGACATTCATAAAAGAAGAAAAAAACGATAGAGATGGTATAAAAGTCAGTGGTTGTCAGGGGGTAGGGAGGGGAAATGAAATGAATGAGTGGAGAATCAAGAATTCTAGGACAGTAAAAATACTCAGAATGGTAATATAATGATGGATGTCTACCATTATACATTTTTTCAAACCCATATATGTATAATACCAAGAATGAACCTTGATGCAACCTATGAACTTCCAAGGTAAAATCTATATATGTAGGTTCATCAACTGTAATAACTTTAACACTCTGGTGGAAGATGTTGATAATGGGGAGACCATTTATGTGCAGGAGCAGGGGATATACAGGATATCTCTGGACCTGCCTCTCAATTTTGATATGAATCTAAAACTTCTCTACAAAAATAAATAAATAAATAAATAAATAAATAAAAAGTCTTGGTAATGGTAAGAAAACAGAGACATATGACGTGAAAGTACCAGGATTATCTTTTAGTGGAGTTTTTGAGTCAGGAAAAAAAAAAAAAAATGAATGTGAATCTTGGCCCTCTGCTTACATTGGGAAAGTGGTTCAGATTTCCTAAGCTTTTATTTCATCCCTTGTAAAATGGGGAAAGAAACAAATATCTACCACATAGGACTTTAATTAATGCAACTTTATAATATTGGGAGGGATAGGCTCCACCTCAGTAGTTTCTTTGCTAGTTCTACTTTTGCCTTTAAAGATACTACCATATGTCTCTGATAAATATAGCCACAGACTACCATGAAGGAAGTAACACATCCCAAAGAGAACTCTTGAATATACCACACAGATATGAATCAGGTAGTCATTCATTCCACAAATATTTATTAATCATTCAATATTTTTCAGGTTCTGAACAAGGTTTTGTCCATATCTTACCAGGACATGTAGAAGTTATAAAAACAAACAAGCTAAAACATAAAATCAATATAGCTGGGAAAGTTTTCTGAATTTTAATAAACATAATATAATAAACCCCATTCATCATTCACACACTCTATATTCTGTGATAGGATTGATCCGATTTACATTCAAAGCATTAAAAATCTTACACCTATTCTCCAAAGTGAAATTGCCTATCAAAATAGATGCAGCTATGATTATAATCAAGTACCAACATTCTTCACAAAAACACATGCTATGCTTCAAGTTGGAAGCAACAGAAATAATAACCATATAGCATAAATAATGTTTCACAAGCAACTGCATTATCAATCTTCAGAGTGAGTGATAAAAATGGAACAAAATTTCTGATGTGATTACCAACAGAAAATGCTACTGAGAAAACAAAGGCTCTTCTTTGTCTAGTATATTCCTTATTTTAATGTATTTCCACTCAATCTAAAGAATGGAAGCTTTAGATACAAAAATGTAAAAGAAAATAAAAAGCAAGCAATAAAGTATAAATTAGCAAGACTATCAACAAAAATTATTTATAGTACTTTGGTAAATTAGTATAATTTAGATACACAAATTTAACTACATATTTAACTATAGTAATTCAAAGTGTACATGACTTGCATTTGGTTGTGTATTAATTAGTGTGACAGAAAAAAATAAAACATTTTAGAGAGATACTTAATATATTCTTATAAAGTAAATTAAGTTCATATTCCCTTAAATTTTTTTTCTCTAAATGATGTGAGAAGATCTCTCAATTAGTTCAAAGAGTACCGTGATGATGGTTACAGATGGTTACACCAGAACAGTGATAAAAATTTCAGAAATGTAATTCATTTTTCCTAAGGTAATCCTCTTCACAGCATCCCTCTATCAGATTTCAGCAACCCAGTCAATGTACAGCACCACATCATGAATTCTTTCTGGTTTTGTCTGATATAGCAATAATCAAATGAACTTTCGAGAATTCTTCTATTTTGAAAACTTGTGTATAAAATGATCATAATAAAAGCACTTCATAGAAACTGTTGATTTAGTTGTGATATTGAATATGATATTGAAAGGATTTTACCATATATTATTACCATAATATTGCAGACTGAAGCAGTATATTTTAATGAAGGAGTAAGTCAAGCCTTTGTGACTGATTGTCTCTTCAGAAATATGTGACTTGCATATTTGGTTTAGCTCCACACACAGTCTATTTTTAAAACATATATTTTAAAAACCTTAAAAATACAAAAGCAATGGGGATTGCTTATTTTGTTTTGCAATGAAGAAGGAAAGTATAAATGACTTGTATTTGCAAAAATATTTTCATTAAAAATACAGCATATGCCCCAATATTTTAAACAGTGCTAATTTTTGTCTTAGTAATATCATGTGTGCCCTACTTTCTCTGTCCATGAGTTTTAGAGAGTATAGGCCTAACTGAATATAATTCTGCAAAATTTAAACAAATGTTTGAATAGTTCCTGCCATTTCCAAGATTTATACCAGTTGTTATGCCTGTGGAGTTCTCCCAGAAAACACCTCATCAACAATGAAAGCAAAGGCACACAGGGGGCAAATGGAAAAAATAAATAATCTCATTTGTGCTTTACTTCTATTTGACTTTACCTTCCACTTCTGTCTATAATTATGTCCTTTGGGAGAAATAGCAGGTTAAGTATAAGACTGGATTCATGGGGGAATTGTGCATAGTACAGCACAGGAGACAGAGAGAGAAAGAAAGAGAGAGAGACCCCAATGTGGAATCGTCATATCAAATAACTGTAAAACTCCCAAAGTCATGTCTCCCTAGAATCCCTTGAACAATGATGAATGTGAACAAGCCTAGCAGGAGGCGATAATTTCTCAATAAAGGCATAAAGGCATCCCTCAGATGTACTTAATGTGTTCCCTAACATTTTCCTCCTATTCTATAGAGCACCGCTGTTTAAAGAGTGTGGATATTCTAAATAACTTGAAATTGCAACCAAGTTCTTGGTATGAAAAAGTTTAAAAATATGCTCCTTTGCTACAATTGAAAACAGAATTAAATATAAATTAACTTAAATGCTTCTAGTGAACTGTGGCTAAAGAATAAAATTGCTCTTGTTATTGTGTATGAAAACCTATATTGGGATGTATTATTCTACAAGTGCCACAAAAATAATCATTTTATATTGTACATAAACTTAGATTGTCTTGGTTAGACATTAGGATAAAACTGTATTGACTCCAAATATACTCTAGAGTGCTGTCCAAAAGAAATTTATGTAATGAGGAAAGTTTTCTATATCTAACATGATGAAGACAATAACTATGAAACACTTAAAATGTGACTAGAGTAACTGTGAAAATGAATTTTTAGTTTTTAAAATTAAGATCCATTTAATTTTAAATTCAAATACCCATATGTAACTAGTGGCTATTGTCTTATGCAGTTCTTAAATTTGCTTTTTATTTTATTTTTCATAATATGAGATGCTTTTGTTGTAATATCTCCTTGTCTAAGTTTCACTAGGCAAAAGGAAGTGATGACTCCCATGTTGCAAATGGAGCAGTTAGTACTCTGTATGGTCATATGTTACTTAGAAAATGTCTCCTTCAGCACAGCACAACTGCTGGTGCCTCTGTCTTTATCTAGAGAGGTTGACTGATTATTGGTTAAATATATTCTTTCCCTAAAATAGTGGGTGTCCCTGGAGAAAGCACCAATGGAACATAGAATTTTAAGCTATTGTCAGTCATAAAGTCTTACTTTACCAGGTCCTTTCCCAGTTAACTAGATGTAAATAAGTTAACACAAAAAGGAAGCAGCTCCAGAGAATATGAGTCACAGTGTGAAAGGGCAGGAGGCAGGTCTTTGATGGCTATAATATAGAGATATTGGGCATCAATGGGAAGAGGAACAGATATCCTGAGAAAAAAGAAATCTGAAAGAAAATATGGAAAATATCAAAGACAACATTCATCTATTTCATAGCTGATTTCATTCAGATCCGTTTTGTATCCTCTTTTGGTTGCTGGTACAATTCCTAATAGGGTGTAGGTATGTGATTAGAAAGTTTAGTACCTGACTCATATACTTTCCAAATTAAGAATGACTTAATTTGAAATCTATAATCAATTAATAAGAAATCCACATATTATTAATTTACTACTGTTCAGATCTTTCTGCTTTACTAGTTTTGTAATGACATATTCAAAAGTTGGTCAGAAAAATGATAAACGAAAATCATTCCTTCTAATGTGCTTTGGTGTTTACAGTCATTGGGAGATTCTACCAAAGGCCCTTACTTTTTCCCTTGGGGCTTTATCAATCTGATCTACATTTTAAATTTTAATTATTAAGGAATAAAAACATGGGAAACGCAAGGAGGTGAAGGAAGAGGAAGAAGAAAAGGGGAAGGAGAGGAGAAGAGAAAGGGTGTTATAGTCTGGATCTGGAAGGCTTGGTCCCCAGCTGATGGTGCTATTGGGATATGGTGGAAACTTTAGGTGACAGGGCTTAGGGGGAGGAACTGGATCACTACGGGGTATGCCTTTGAAGGGTATATTTTGTCATGGCTCACTTGCTCATACTCTATTTCTCTCCTTCTCAGCTGCCATGAGGTAAACTGCTTTCCTCTACCATGATGTACTGATCACCACAAGCCCTGAAACGAAGGAGCCAGCCAACCATGTACCAAAACCTCTGAAAACAAAAGTCAAATAGATATTTTCTCCTTTAAATTGCCTTTCTTGGGCACTTTGTCACAGCAATGAAAAGTTGACTATCAGAGGAAAGGAAGAGAGATACAAAAAAAAAAAAACTAAATAAAGAAAGGGAACAGATGGGGAAGTTGAGGAAGATACAGTAAAAGAGAGGAGGGACAGAGGAAACCAATTTTAAAAGAGGAGAGGAAGTGATAAGGAGGAAAGGAAAGAAACAGTTTGCTAAAAGCTCTTATGTCAGGCACATTGGCAGTAATGAAACAATGGGCTGCTGTGATTAATGATTCAGCAGAACATTTAGGTGATTAGGGAATGATTATAAAGCTACCTAACAATTTACCAAATAAAAATCCAGTTTCCATCATTACATAAGACTTTAAAAGCCTACTGATTTTTATATTTTTATGAACTATAGGTGTCCAACATGTCTTTTACTAAACTTTTATAATATTCTTATAGCTTTGGCAAATGTGATACAGAATAATATTAAAAATAAAATCAACGTTAAAATAATACATAACCAGACTATTTTTCAAGTGATTACTAATCTTATTCAGTAAGATATGTTGTTAAGGACATAAACCATATACTTTCAATTTAACAAGATGTAACACCACAAAGTAAAATTACATCACTAGACTCCATTCCAGACTTTCCAATCAGGTTATTATAAAACACTAGTTCACCACTATGACTGGCAAGCAAAATTATGGTAAGGATTATTTCTCCCTTTGCAGAAAAAGAAAAGAACAATTTGAATATAAAGGTCAAAATCAGTTCTTAGAATAAGTACCTTATCTAAAGAGCAACAAAGGTACATATCAGGGTAGCTAACAGGAAAGATTCCTTGGGTACCAATGAAAACTGATTTAGGTAAGAGTGGATTGAATTGCTTTTGTACTCTGGATGAAAAAAAAAAATGATAAAGGGTTTTAAAATTAACTTAATTTTGATCTTTCCAAACTATGGTTTGGATGTGATTTGTTCCCATCAAAACACGTTGGGGATTACTCCCCAGTATACCAGTGTAGAGAGGTGAAGGAACCTTTCAGAGGTGATCAGGAACAGGCATGGTGACACACACCTATATTCCCAGCAACTAGGGAAGTTGAAGCAGGAGCAATTGCAAGTTCAAGGCCAGCCTGAGCAATTTAGAAATACCTATCTCAAGACAAAAAACAAAAGGCTGGAGATGTATGTCAAGGTAAAGCACCTCTGGGTTCCATTCCCAGTTACCACCTTCCACACACACACATATACACACACAAGAGGCGAGTAAGTTGTTAAAAGGGATTAATGCTTTCCCGACAGGAGTGAGTTCTAGCTCTGGAGGAACAGAACTAGGACGTCTCCTTGATGTCTCCTTGCTTGCTTCCCCTCACACTACATCTCTCTCACACTTGCCCCCTTGCCTTTCTTCCGTGAGGCCTTCATTAGAAGCTAAGCAGAAAGCAACACCACACCCTTGATTGCCCAGAACTATAAGCCAAAATAAATCTCTCTTTTTAAATAGCTACCCAGCTTCAGGTACTTTGTTGTAGCAACAGAAAATGAATTAAGACATCTGCTATTCCATATTTGATGAGCTGGTGGGAGAAACTAAAATGTGCTCAGAAATGCACATGAATCAAAAAAAATTAGCATTTCTTACTATTTACAAAAAGAGTAGCACATCCAACACCCCAAATTAGGGAACTTTGAAAGTAAGGCAAGAGTTTGACACTACCCCCATGAAAGCACAAGCTCTTCAGAGTCAGGATCATTGAATAATACACCTCTGCATCAGCCCTAAACATGATATTCCCTTCTAACATGAGAATTCCCAGGAATTTTCTTGGCAAATTGTATCCTGCTTCCATGAGGTAAAGTGACCCTACCTCCAAATCTACTCACAATGAAGGCTAGATAGTAGGGGTTTGCATCAGTTCCAAGATACTGTTTCAAGACCCTACTGATGCCCAGAGGTCATGTACCATGTAAACTCAGTCTGTTCCTCTTTCTTCATTAATCTCTTTCAAGTCCAAATGAAAATCATATATGTACTTTTCATTTACCTTTTTAATAGTTGTGACAAAAACCACATACATTATAACTTATTACAAATATTTAAGATACAGATTAAAATTGGGAATATTTGGACATACAAATTCTTCAACAATAGAAAATATCAGCTAAAATAGACTACTGTCACTGCCTTCAAAATGATGTGTCTCATATGTCTCATCCTGTTTTTTGTCAATAGGTCAATTGACTCAACTGATGCTCTTTCATTCTGGGTTCCACACCTTATGGCTATATCTCTTTATTACAACACCTCATTCAGAGTTCCTACTCTATCTTTGGCCTCCCTCCCTGTCTATGAGATTGAGTCAACATTCACATGTCTAAGTTTTGTGAGAGGGAAAATATGGTCAGGTTCATACCAGACATCCAAGAAGTCATTATGTTTTTTAGAGACAGCATGGCTTCCATGTGAAACAAATAAGTAAATCTACCTCCCACAATGCAACTATCTTTCTTCAAAAACCCCTAGATACTGGCAGGCTGCTTAACAAATATAACCTCCAGCAGATGCATAGCAGATCCCTGTATCTGCACTGTATACAATTGTACAGACTGCTTTTCCATCTGCAGGATATAACATATGCCAGTTGATTGACTTATAGTAGGCTTGGAGAAGAGTCAGACAGCATTGGCAGGCACCTCATGTCTATTCATTGCTTTGCATTTTCCCTTTGCTCTGAGGCTTTAGTCTTTGTTCTTTTGAATTCTGTCTATTAAATTATTCATTTACCTTTGAGTGGTCATTTGTGGGCAACAAAGCTGAGATCTTGTGAACATATAACTAGTACTTAGACAAACCTGCTTAGAAGTCAATAATCAATTCAAGTTAGCAGGCTTCAATTTAATTGTAATTCTATCCTGCATTTGACATATTTAAAGTAGAGGTGGTATCAGTGATGGGCACTAGAAAGAGCGTAAGTCAATCTGAAAATAGCTGAAAGATTTACAAGGACCAGCTACATAATTTGGGAAACTCAGTGCAAAGTGGAAATGTGAAGCCCTTGTTCAAAATGTATTCAGAATTTCAAGATAGTGTCTCAAATAAACCAAACATGAGACTCTTCTAATGAAGGGGCCCTAGGCAACGGCACAGGTTACCCATGAAGGCAGGTCTAGATTTGTAGAATAAAAATGTAAGATAATTTTTACCATTTCTTTTAAATGTTATGCATTATTATAAAATTAATATACTAGCAACATTTTCTTCACAATCAATATTATCATAAAGTTTTTGTTTATCTTTTTCATTTCAATTGGTCTCAGAAAATAAGCTTTGAAGTTCCATTCATAGTTACAAAGTTTAATAAAGTTTCTAAATAAAATTACCTACCAACTCTCTTGCTAATTTGATACCAACCTCTAAGCAGTTTCCCAAATTTTACTATAAATACTAAAAT
The DNA here is from genome assembly GCF_902686445.1 of Sciurus carolinensis. Lineage (NCBI taxonomy): Eukaryota > Metazoa > Chordata > Mammalia > Rodentia > Sciuridae > Sciurus > Sciurus carolinensis. The sequence goes on from NC_062217.1 coordinate 119,136,912, forward strand.
TTAAAAATAAAATTTGTAAATGACAGGACCAAGGCTGAATTTAGGCAACCCTAAATCTAACCTGAGCAGTGAACACTCACCTCTAACCAAAGCCACATGTGCTAAACTTTGGACATGAATAGCCACAATACAGTGGTCTCAATAATAAAGCAACTGTGTACATTCTAAGAAGCAAAACGTGATGCTATACTATGACCCATACACTAGTCAGATTGTACCAAACACTCTCCAAAAGGCAAAGAACACTTAAAATTTACCACCTCCATGATTTGATGAGACTAAAAACACAGATTCTCTACTTCAAAGCTGGAATTCAAGTGACCAAATTGTACTAAAAATTATATTTGACTAATTTTTTTAAATGTAAGAAATACATGAGACTCTCATTAGACTATCACAGACTATTATACTTTTCTTAATTTCAGTTTATTCTCAGAATATTTCTTAAATAAACATCAATAAATTTCAAACACAGTCAACAGACTGACCATGTAAGATACAACATCTGTTCTAGGTGGCAGAAAGAAAAGAAAGGTGGCATTATGTAATAACTGTAACCTTCCAAAGACTTTGTAATAATCAGATTACTGATAGTCTCTACCATTATAAAAAGAAGGAATTATGGAAATTTCTATTAAATAAAGCTATAGAACCTTCTAAACTTCTTCTAGGAGAAGATCTAAGGAATGAACTAAAAAAATACAAGAAATGAAAAAGCATTTCGATAAAGAGATAGAGATTCTGAAAAAGAACCAAACAGAAATCCTGAAAATGAAAGACTTAGTAAATCAAGTTAAAAATTCAGTTGAAAGTATCACAAATAAATTAAACCATCTACAACACAGATTTTCAGGACTTGAAGACAAGGTATGTAATCTTGAAAGCACAGCAATAAAGTAAAAATGATGAGACTATGACCAGAATATTCAGAATATCTGGGATAATCTCAACAGACCAAAGTTAAGGATCATTGGCAGTGAAGCAGGTGCAAGCTAAACATGCTTAACCTTCTTTGTGAAATAAGACCAGAAAAATTTCCAAACCTTGGAATGAGATGGAATTGAGATATAGGAGGCATTCAAAATGCTAAATAGACAAAAATAAAAAGGATCCTCTCCAAGACACTTTATACCATATTTAACTACATAATTATAGATTTTATACCACATTATTTTACAAAACAAAAAGGGGGTGTGACCTTTGCCTGAAGCTTTAAAACTCTTTTGCCCACATTACTTAAAAATCATTTATTACTAAACTATCTTTGGTGCAATGTTAGATGCATGAAATGTTTGTGAATATACATTAATTCAGTGGAAACAACTATGTATTAAAATAAAGAAAGTAAAATTTCTAATATAGAAAACAAGTATATAATTATAAAAGCCTCAAGAGAAAAATGGAGATCACATTTTGAAGTAAGTCAATCAAAAGTTCTACTGATTTTTAACATTGATTCTAGAAGCCTGGACAGTTTAGAACAATGCATATCAAACCCTAAAAGCAAGTAACTGACAACTAAGATTACTCTATCCACCAAATATATCCTTCAAAATTTAAGAATAAATAAAAATCTTCCAAGATAAGCAAAAACTAAAGGCAATTCATGACAACTATGCCAGCACTACAGAACAAACTTTAAAAAAAAAAATTGCATGCATAAGAAATTAAAAACAATTAGGCACAGTGGCACATACCTGTAATCCCAGCAATTCAGGAGGCTGAGACAGGAGGATCATGAGTTTGAGGCCAGACTCAACAAATTAGCAAGACCCTTAGCAATCTAGTAAGACTCTGTCTTAAATAAAAATAAATAGATAAATAAAAAGGACTTTGGATATAATTAAATGGTAAAACACCTCTGGGTCCTCAGTACCCAAAATAAAGAAAGAAAAAGAAAAGAAAAAAAGAAGTTAAAAACAAAATTCAGAGCCAGTAAATCGATGAATCTTATTAGAAGAGTACCAAGTAAAGGTAAATTATGACAAATAAATATTAAAAATAAATCAAAATGGCAGAAAAGAAAAATTAACTCTATAATAACACTGAATATAAACGATCTCAACTCCTTAATTAAAACACATAGACTGGCAGAGTAGATAAAAAAATAAAAAGATCCAACTATATGTTGTTTACAAAACACTAATATTACAGGCAAACACATATATAGACTGAAGGTGAAAGGATGAGAAAAGATATACAATGCAAATGAAGACCCAAAACAAACAGGAGTAACTACTCTCATAACCAATGAAGGAGACTTCATACTAATCAGAAGAGACAAAGAAAGTCACTTAATATTGCTAAAGGGAACAATACAACAAGCTATAATGATTCTAAATATTTATGACCCAAACGCGAGTACACTTACTTATAGAAAAAAACTTCACACAACTCAGATCCTAATGCAATAAGAGTGGGTGATTTCTTTCTTGCTTACTTGCTTCCTTCCTTCCTCTCACTCATTCATTCATCCACGTATTTATTTTTGTGGTAGTGGGGTTCAAATCCAGAGGAGCTTTACTCCTGAGCTATATCTCTAGCCCTTTTTAATTTTTTGAGTCAGATCCTAACTAAGTTGCCAAGGCTATCCTCTAACTTGTAATCCTCCTGCCTCAGCCTTCCAAATACTGGGTAATTTCAACAACACTTCTCTCACCAATAAGTAAGTAATCCAGCTATAACCCGAGTACAGACTCTTCAAATGCCGCCCAAAAATACTATTAACAGACATCTATAGAATAGTTCATCCACCAATATCTTAATTCACATTCTTCTCACCTGCTCATGAAACCTTCTCCAAAAGGTTTTAGATGATATTTTAGGACAAAAAGCAAGTCTTAGTGAATGCAAAAAAAATCATAATTCCTTGCATTTTATCAGATGCTAATTGAATAAAATTAAAAATTAATAGCAAGAAAAAAAAAAGAAACCATTAAAACACATAAAGTTTGAACAACACCCTTTTGAATTATGAGTGGCTCATAGAAGAATCCAGTGGAGAAATAAAAAAATTCTTAGAAACAGAAACAGATACAATAATTCAAAATCTCTGGGATACTACAAAGACAGTTCTAAGAGGAAAGTTTATAACCTTGAGTACCTACATTTAAAGAGAGAGAAAGAGAGAGAGAGCACCCAAATAAACAATCTAATGTTACATTTCAAGGTCCTAGAAAAGCAAGAAAAAAACTATTTCAAAACCAATAGAAGACAGGAAATAATACAAAGGACAGAGAATAAGAAAATACAAAGGACCAATGCAACAAAGAATTGGTTCTTTGAAAAGATACACAAGAGTGATAAATCCTTAGGAAACTAACCAAAAGTAAAGAGAGAGAGAGGGAGAGACAGAGAGAGACAGACAGACAGACAGAGAGAGAGAGAGAAAGAAGGCCCAAATCAACAAAATTAGGAATGAAAATGGAGATATCACCATAGACATTTCTGAAATCCAGAGGATCATTAAGGACTATTTAGAAAACATATATTCCAGTAAATTGGAACATCTAGATATTGACAGATTTCTAGACAAATATGACCTACCCAAATAGAACCAAGAGGATATAAAAAAACCTAAGCAAACCAATAACAAGCAATGAGACTGAAGCAGCAATAAACAGTCTAACAGTCTTCCAACAAAGAAAAAAAAAGCCCAGAAACAAATGGATTCTCTACTGAATTCTACCAGACCTTGGAAGAACTAATGTCAATCTTCCTTAAATTATTCTACGAAATAGAAATGGAGGACATACCCAAATTCATTCTATGATGCCAGTATTACCCTGGTACAAAAACTCGACAAGGATACATCAAGGAAAAAAAAAAAAAAAACTACTGACCAATATTCCTGGTGAACACAGATGTAAAACTTCTCAAGAAAATTTTAGCAATCCAAATTCAAAAACACATTGAGAAGATTGTATGCCATGATTGAGTTGGTATCATACCAAGATGCAAGGTGTGTTCAATGCATACAAATCAATAAATGTAATTCATCACATAAATAGAATTAAGAAAAAAATCTCATGATTGCCTCAATACTTGAAGGAAAACCTTTGACAAAACCAAGTATCCATTTGAGTTAAAAACAGTGAAAAACTAGGAATAGAAGAAACTTGTCTGGAGAATAAGAATTCTCCAGATAGAACAATACCCATCTTAATAGAAGTTTGGGAAGAGAAAAAAAAAGTTGAGTTTTTCTTGGAAAATATACTCCAAATCCTTAACAGCAGTTTTCTCTGTCAATAAGATTGGAATTGAGGTGAAGTGACAACAAAGGACATTAACTTTTTTCTTTACATATTTTACTAATTGTATGATTACAAGAATAAATTCATATATTTGTTAGTGAATAGATCATTTCAGTCCTAAATGAATAAAATTGCCAAAGATATACCAGAAAATAGCTAATAAAAAGTCAAGAGTTTCAATATTAATAATAGACAAAAAGAGTAGGGACTATTATTAAACAGAATAAAGAGGAACATTTTACAATGATAAAAAATAATCCATCAGGAAATCAGAATATTCAAGAACATTTCTGAACCTAATGATATAGTTCTTGTTGTTGTTTGTTTAATGGTACTGGATATACAATGAGAAAGTGCAATTTTGCTGTATGTGGAAGACTTCATCTCACCTTTCTTAGGTAAGGTAGAAAACATGAGTAAAAATGTAGTTTAACTACTTTTACTTATTCATTTTTTATTGTTCTGTTTAGTTATACATGACAGTAGAATGTATTTTGATATATCATACATACATGGAGCATAACTTGCCATTTATGTGATTATACATGATATCAAGTTATACCGATCATATATTCATATATGAACACAGGAAAGTTATGTCTGATTCTTTCTACTGTCTTTCCCATTCCCATCCCCCCTCCCTTTCCCTCATTAACCCCTATTCAATCAGGTGAACCTCCACTCCTCCCTCCCCCCTGTGTATCTGACTCTGTGAGGCAGCATCTGCCTATCAAAACATTTATTTGCCTTTGGTTTTTTGGAGATTGGTTTATTTCACTTAGCCAGATAGCTTCCAGTTCTATCCATTTACCAGCAAATGCCATAATTTCATTCTTCTTTATGGTTGAGTAATATTCCACTGAATATATGTACCACATTTTCTTTATTCATTCATCTGTTGAAGGATTCTATACCTTAACTACTTTGAATTGAGCTGCTATTACTAATGTGGTTGCATCACTGCAGTATGCTGATGTTAAGTCCTCAGGTATATGCCTAGGAGTGGCTAACTGGTTCAAAGGGTGGTTCCATTCCAAGTTTTCTGAGTAATCTTCATTCGATTTTCTAGAGTAGTTGTATCAATTTGCAGTCCCACCCAGATACCTCTGAGTGTATCTTTTCCTCCACATCCTTACCAACACCTATTGTTACTTGTATTCTTGATAATTGCCATTCCTACTGGAGTAAGATGAAATCTCAGTGTAGTTTGAATTTGTATTTCTCTAATTGCTAGAACTACTGAACATGTTTTCACTTATTTGTTGACCATTTGTAATTCTGTGAAGTGTTTGTTCAGTCCCTTTACCCATTTATTTATTGGGTTATTTAGGGTTTTTTGTTGTTAAGTTTTTTGAGTTCTTTGCATATCCTAGAGATTAATGCTCTATCTAAGGTGCAGGTGGCAAAGATTTATTCCTATTTTGTAGGCACTCTCTTTATGTTCTTGATTGTTTCCTTTGCTATAAAGAAGCTTGTTAGTTTGATACAATCCCATGTATTGATTCTTCATTTTACTTCTTGTGCTTTAGGAGTTTTTTTGAGGACTTTGGTTCCTAAGCCTACATGATGGAGATTTGGGCCTACTTTTTCTTCTAGTAGGCATAGGATCTCTGGTCTAATGCCGAGGTCCTTGATCCACTTTGAGTTGAGTTTTGTGCAGGGTGAGAGATAGGGGTCTAATTTCATTTTACTACATGTGGATTTCCAGTTTTCCCAGCACCGTTTGTTGAATAGGCTATGTTTATGGCACCTTTGTCCAGTATGAGATAACCATATTTATGTGGGTTTGTCTCTGTGTCTTCTTTTCTGTTCCATTGGTCTTCACGTCTGTTTTGGTGCCATTTTTGTTACAGTTTTGTAGTATAATTTAAGGTCCAGTATTGTGATGCCTCACTTTTCTTGTTGAGGATTGCATTGGCTATTCTGGGTCTCTTATTTTTCCAAATGAATTTCATGACTTCTTTTTCTATTTCCATAAATAACATCATTAGAATCTTAATAGGAATTGCATTAATTCCTATTTTGACAATATTAATTCTGCCTATCCAAGAACATGGGAGATCTTTCCATCTTCTGAGGTCTTCTTCAATTTTGTCCTCTAGTGTTCTATAGTTTTCATTGTAGAGGTCTTTCACCTCTTTTGTTAGACTGATTTTCCCAAGTATTTTATTTTATTTTATTTGAGGCTATTTGTCAATGGATAATTTTCCTAATTTCTCTTTCACCTGATTCACCACTGATGTGTAGAAATGCAATTGTTTTATGAGTGCTAATTTTATATCCTATTATTTTGCTGAATTCATTTATGACTTCTGGAAGTTTTCTGGTGGAGTTTTTTGGGTCTTCTAAATATAGAATCATTTTGTCAGCTAATAGGAATAGTTTTATTTCTTTTTTTCCTATTTGTAATCTATTTATTACATTCAGGAAACTCAAGATAAGCTTTTGTAGAACTTTTTATCAAAGAGATAATGTGTATTTTTTTTCAGATAAACATGCAACTTAAAAATAAATTGTCATAAGAAAAATCTCAATGCTCCCAAAAATTCTAAATTTTTCCAAAATAAAACACATTATCCAATTGAAATTCTGTGAAACTACAAAAATGATGTCAAAAACAATTTTAAAACACTCTCCTAATAGTCTTAAGACAAAAAAAATTTCTAATTAAAATTAATACCTATTTTGAAAAAAATGAAAATAAAATATTTCTTATTAAATCTAAGGCATTCAGAGGAAAATTGTCACCATGAACAAATTTGCTAAAAAACAAATAAAAATTAAATGAGAAAGACTAAATCTAAACTAAATAAATATATTCAAGATAGCATAAAAGAATAGCAAATGAAGCTTAGAAATTAGAAAGAATTAAAAATAAAGTAGAAACTCATTAAATTTTAAAATAATTTGAATTACTTTAAGTTAATATTACAAAGAAGAAAATAGAAAACATCAAAATTTTAAAACTCAAAAGGAAAACATGTTCCTAATGTAATTCATTTGTTGCCTTTTTTATTGTTTGTTCTATTTAGTTATACATGACAGCAGAATGCATTTTGATTCATTATACACAAATGCAGTACAAATGCGGAGAATTTTTCATTTCTCTGGTTGTACATGATGTAGAGTCAATTCACGTAATCATATATGTACAGAGGGTAATGATGTTTGTCTCATTCCACCATCTTTCCTCCCCCTACCCCATTTCCCCTTGCCCTCATTTCCCTCTGAATTCATGTGATGCTTTAGTATATGTATACTTTGTGGGATGATCAAAGCAAGCTAATTAACCATCACCTCACATATGTTTTGTGGTGACTACTTCTACTTTGTAGAATTTATTGAGATTTTCTTTATGGTCTTTGATCTGTTTTTGTGAAAGTTTCAGAGACATTCGAAAGGTATATGCTCTCCATGGTAAGTGAAGTTCTATACATCAAATAAAGATGCAAACTATTTGTGATGCATATGATAATAAAGAAAAATAAAATTGTCCTATATTGAAAGCCTCTATACTATGCCTTAAACCAACCTTCCTAAGCTTGACTCAAATGTATTAAGTGAATCATCCATTCCTATTTCAGTCTCTTCATCATTTTCCATATTTATTTTCCTTCCATGCCTTTATGCATTCTGTACTTCCTATGGTGTGCTTCCTGATTAGTACTAAATTAACACTGACAGTAAACATCATCAAGGAGTCCTTCCCAGAGAGCTCAACCTGTGATACTTGAGGGGGATCTGAAGGAACTGTGTTTGAATCTAGTGTTTGGTTTATGTTATTCTCACCTCTTGAACAGGTATGCAATTCTTAGGATAGGAACTAATTTCTTTTACTTTTCTAATTCCAAACAGCATATGACAATGTAGAAATAGAGAACAAGTACCTAATAAATATTAATGATTAACTGGTTGTCATGAAAATCATAATACAAATACTTCATAAGAAGTTTTTAAAGTCTGCATTGAATTTGTTTTTCAAGTTTGGAAGATAAAAATAAAAATCATTCTATATACCCACTTAAAAGATTGACATTGTTAATTATTAAAAGATTATTAATTATTAAAAGATTGACATTATGAATGTCAAGTTAAGGTTGACATTAGCTTCATGGGATGGCAAAACTTTAACATTCTCCATAATACTATGTATAACATGCATCTAATAGTCTCAAGATGCCAAGAACAAAGCAAGTTACTATCCATGTCTTTTATTTGCAAGGCACTTAATCCCTTCCATTTTTAATCATCAAGATAAGAAAGATTTTGTCCTCCTCTTATTGGGAAAATATTTATTAGATGCATTAAAATCTCTCACCAGGTTTCAAATTCCAGCAATTCATTATCTTTTGAACAAATGTAATTTAAGTAATTATTATGTATTTAAACTGTACTAGACTGTGAGCAATATAAAAATGAGTAAGACATCATTCCCTTACTCATAGAAGTCATCATTTAATAGGGACAGATGCATAAACAAATGTATTAAACTTAAGACCTGATCGTCCATCATTTGTCACAAGAACTATTTGGAAAGAACAATTGTCATGGGGGGTCATGAGAAATGAGTACAAATTATAACTTTTCTTATTCCTGTTCATTTGACCTTGTATAATTTATACAACTTGACAAAAGAGTAGCTCACTCCTCTATAAAATATGTAATAATTCCTTTCATACATGCCCCAAAGAGCAATCTGGTAGTAAGTAGTAATAAAATGTGCATATACACAAGTGTGAGGTACTAGAATAAGCCAGTAGCTATTACAATGCCTCACATGGACACTGATTATGCAGAAAATGTATTTAATAAGTATTTATTAAATATTAATAGTGAACTGTTGCATCATTTATTCTCAGACATTGAATTTTAAAACACTGTTAAATTTTATTATCAACTTCTTCATACATAACAGAGAATGTATGAATAAAATAATTATACAACAAACATGCACATACTAACCCAGTTTCAGAAAAACAATATGCCCAATAGCTTTAAAAAAGTTCTGAGATGGGCTATCCTCTTTCGTCATAGCCATTCCACTCCTAAATTTTGCATAAACTATTCTCTACCTTTTTTTTTATAGCTTATCGTATACATCTGTACTACTGAAAATACATGTTTTGTTTTGCATGTGTTAGCCTTTATATAAATGTAAAACTGTTGCATGGATTCTTACATTACTTGTTCATTGGGGATAAAACTGTGTTTTAGTTTCATTAATGTTGAAATATATTGCTATTATTATTCGTTTTCATCCATTATGCTCTCATTCCTCATTTTAAAGGGAGTGCTTTTAATGTCGTATCTAAGCATGAAGTTTAGTGTAGAATTTTATAGAAGCCCTTAATCAAGTTTAAAAAAATCACTTTTGTTCCTAGTTTTATGGAAGTTTTAAATAAATTATATTGAATTTTTCAAATATTTTCTGTACTACTGAGATTATACTATACATTTTCTCTTCTAATAGGTGAATGTGGTGAATAACAGCAGTAGATATTATAATGTTGAACTAATGTCACATTGCCGAAATAAATTTAAGTTTGTCATAATGCGTTTTTCCCTATGGCTAATCAGTTTGCTCGTATTTTGTTTAGAATTTTTGCATCAAATTTTACATATTAGATTGGCATGTGAATTTCCTTCCGATTAACCTGGGTAATGTTGGCATTAATTTTACTACCTTTATGTAACCAACTTGAGAGTTATTTCTTTTTCTATTCTCAGAACACTACTATGGAATATATATACATATCCCTAGAAAGGTTTGCAGTACTCTGCAAAAGTGTTTGGGCCTGCCATTTGCTAGCAAAAACTGTTCAGTTTTCCTTAATGCTTGAATTCATACTGTGTATTTTTTAGCCACTTGCATTAAACAATATTTTCCTAAGAATGTTTCCATTTCTTCCAGAATTTCATTGTTATTGGTATAAATGTGTTCATAATATGATCTTTTAGTATTTTAGCATTTAGAATTGCTAATTATACTCTCTCTAGTTGTGCACTCCAACTTTTCATTTTTAAATGCTATTTTCTATCTCTTTTTATTCTTCCTATTCTATCTCACTAGCAGTTTGTCAATTTTATTGGTCTTTTGTTTTTAATTTTTATATTGTAAACAAATGGGCTACATGTTGACTCTGTTTCTATATGGAGTAAAGGCATACCATTTCTGTAATCACACATTTACATAGGGTAATGGTGTTTGATTCATTCTGTTATTTTTTCCCTACCCTCCCACCCCTCTTTTCCCTCTATACAGCCCTTCCTTCATCCATTCTTGCCCCCTGCCCCCCATTATGTGTCATCATCCGCTTATCAGTGAGATCATTCTTCCTTTGGTTTTTTGAGACTGGCTTATCTCACTTAGTATGATATCCTCTAGTTTCATCCATTTGCCTGCAAAAGTCATAATTTTATTATTCTTTATGACTGAGTAATATTCCATTGTATAAATATACCACAGTTTCTTTATCCATTCATCCATTGAAGGGCATCTAGGTTGGTTCCACAATCTGGCAATTGTGAATTGAGGAGCTATGAACATTGATGTGGCTGCATCTTTGTAGTATTCTGCTTTTAACTTGTTTGGGTATAGGCCGAGGAGTGGAATAGCTGGGTCAAATGGCGGTTCCATTCAAGCTTTCTGAGGAATCTCCACACTGCTTTCCAGAGTGGCTGCACTAATTTGCACCCCCACCAGCAATGTATGAGTGTACCTTTTTCCCCACATCCTCGCCAACACCTATTGTTGCTTGTATTCTTGATAATCGCCATTCTAATTGGGGTGAAATGGAAACTGAGGATAGTTTTGATTTGCATTTCTCTTAATACTAGAGAAGTTGAACACTTTTTCATAGAGCTGTTGATTGCTTGTAGATCTTCTTCTGTGAAGTGTCTGTTCATTTCCTTAGCCCATTTGTTGATTGGATTATTTATATTCTTGGTGTAGAGTTTTTTGAGTTCTTTATAGATTCTGTAAATTAGTGCTCTATCTGAAGTATGGATGGCAAATTTTCTCCCACTCTGTAGGCTCTCTCTTCACATTGCTGATAGTTTCCTTTGCTGAGAGAAAGTTTTTTAGTTTGAATCTATCCCAGTTGTTGATTCTTGCTTTTATTTCTTGTGCTTTGGGAGTCCTGTTAAGAAAGTCTGATCCTGGGCCGACATGTTGAAGATTTGGACCTACATTTTCTTCTATAAGATGAAGGGTCTCTGGTCTGATTCCGAGGTCCTTGATCCATTTTGAGTTGAGTTTTGTGTAAGGTGTGAGATAGGGGTTTAGTTTCATTCTGCTTTATATGTATTTCCAGTTTTCCCAGCACCATTTGTTGAAGAGGCTACCTTTTCTCCATTGCATATTTTTGGCCCCTTTGTCTAGTATGAGAAAATTGTATTTATTTGGGTTTGTGTCCGTGTCCTCTATTCTGTACCATTGATCTACCTGTCTATTTTGGTACCAATACCATGCCTTTTTTCTTACTATTGCTTTGAAGTATAGTTGAAATTTTGGTATTGCGATACCCCCTGCTTCCCTCTTCCTGCTAAGGATTGCTTTAGCTATTCTGGGTCTCTTATTCTTCCACATGAATTTCATGATTGCTTGCTCTATTTCTGTAATGTACATCATTGGCATTTTAATTGGAATTGCATTGAATCTGTATAGCACTTTTGGTAGTATGGCCATTTTGACAATATTAATTCTGCCTATCCAAGAACATGGGAGATCTTTCCATCTTCTAAGGTTTTCTTTAATTTCTTTCTTTAGTGTTCTGTAGTTCTCATTGTAGCGATCTTTCACCTCTTTTGTTAGATTGATTCCCAAGTATTTTTTTTTGAAGCTATTGTGAATGGGGTAGTTTTCCTAACTTCTCTTTCTGAAGATTCATCACTTATGTATTAAAATGCATTAGATTTATGAGCATTGATCTTATATCCTGCTACTTTACTGAATTCACTTATGAGTTCTAAAAGTTTTCTGGTGGAATTTCCCAGCTCCTCCAAATATAGAATCATGTCATCAGCAAATAGGGATAGTTTGAGTTCTTCTTTTCCTATTCGTATCCCTTTAACTTCTTTAGTCTGCCTAATTGCTCTGGGTAGAATTTCAAGGATAATGTTGAATAGAAGTGGTGAGAGAGGGCATCTCTGCCTTGTTCCAGTTTTTAGGGGGAATGCTTTCAGTTTTTCACCATTTAGAATGATATTGGTCATGGGCTTAGCATAGATGGCCTTTACATTTTTAAGGAATGTTCCTACTATCCCTATTTTTTCTAGTGTTTTGAGCATGAACGGATGCTGTATTTTATCGAATGCTTTTTCTGCATCTATCGAAATAATCATGTGATTCTTCACTTTAAGTCTGTTGATATGGTGAATGACATTTATTGATTTCCCCATGTTGAACCAACCTTGCTTCCCTGGGACAAAAACCACTTGATTGTGGTGCATTATCTTTTTAATATATTTTTGTATGTGATTTGTGAAAATTTTGTTGAGAATTTTTGCATCGATGTTCATTAAGGATATTGGTCTGAAATTTTCTTTCCTCGATGTGTCTCTGTCTGGTTTAGGTATGAGGGTGATATTGGCTTCATAGAATGAGTTTGGGAGGGTTCCCTCCTCTTCTGTTTCATGGAATACTTTGAGGAGTATTGGAATGAGCTCTTCTTTAAAGGTTTTGTAGAACTCGGCTGAGAACCCATCTGGTCCCGGACTTTTCTTTGTTGGTAGGCTTTTGATGACTTCTTCTATTTCATTACTTGAAATTGATCTATTTAAATTGTGTATGTCCTCCTCGTTCAGTTTAGGTAGTTCATATGTCTCTAGAAACCTGTTGATGTCTTCGAGATTTTCTATTTTGTTGGAGTATAGATTTTCAAAATAGCTTCTAATTATGTTTTATATTTGTGTCTGTTGTGATATTTCCTTATTCATTCTGAATTTTAGTAATTTGAGTTTTCTCTCTCCTTCTCTTCATTAGTGTGGCTAAGGGTTTACCAATTTTGTTTATTTTTTCAAAGAACCAGCTATTTATTTTGTCAATTTTTTCTACTGTTTCTTTTGTTTTGATTTCATTGATTTCAGCTCTAACTTTAATTATTTCCTGTTTTCTACTACTTTTGGTGTTGCTCTGTTCTTCTTTTTCTAGGGATTTGAGCTGTACTAATAGGTCGTTTATGTGTTGATTTTTTCTTCTTTTATTGAATGCGCCCCATGAAATAATCTTTCCTCTAAATACTGCTTTCATAGTGTCCCAGAGATTTTGATATGATGTATCTTTGTTCTCATTTACCTCTAAATTTTTTTTTTATTTCCCTCCTGATGTCTTCTGTTATCCATTCATCATACAATAGTGTATTATTTAATCTCCAGTTGTTGGAGTAGTTTCTGTTTTTTATTCTGTCATTTATTTCTAATTTCAATCCATTATGATCTGATAGAATACAAGGTAGTATCTCTATCTTCTTGTATGTGCTAACAGTAGCTTTGTAGCATAAAATATGGTCTATTTTAGAGAAGGATCCATGTGCTGCTGAGAAGAAAATGTATTCGCTCTTTGTTGGATGATATATTCTATATATGGATGTTAAGTCTAAATTATTGATTGTTTTATTGAGATCTATGGTTTCTTTGTTAAATTTTTGTTTGGAAGATCTGTCCAGTGGTGAGAGAGGTGTGTTAAAATCACCTAGTATTATTGTGTTGTGGTCTATTTCATTTCTGGAATTGAGAAGGATATTTGTTCAATGTACATGGAAAAGCCAATGTTTGGGGCATAGATATTTATGATTGTTATGTCTTGCTGATTTATGCTTCCCTTAAGCAGTATGAAATGTCCTTCTTTATCTCTTCTGACTAATTTTGGCTTGAAGTCCTCATTATCGAATATGAGGATGGATACTCCGGCTTTTTTGCTGTGTCCATGTGCATGGTATTTTTTTCCCCATCCTTTCACCTTTAGTCTGTTTGTATCTGTTTCTATGAGATGAGTCTCTTGCAGGCAGCATATTGTTGGATTTTTCTTTTTAATCCAATCTGCCAGTCTATGTCTTTTGATTGATGAGTTTAGACCATTAACATTCAGGGTTATTATTGAGATATGATTTGTATTTCCAGTCATTTGACTCATTTTTGTTTTTTGAAATGATTTGGTTTCTCCTTTATTTGGCTATTCCTTTAGGCTAGTTGCTCCCTTTGCTGATTTGCATCGTTGTTTTTCATCTCTTCCTCATGAAACATTTTGCTGAGAATGTTCTGTAGTGCTGGCTTTCTATTTGTAAATTCTTTTAGCTTTTGTTTATCATGGAATGATTTTATTTCATCATCAAATCTGAAGGTAAGTTTTGCTGGGTGTAAGATTCTTGGTTGGCACCTGTTTTCTTTCAGAGCTTGAAAAATGTTGTTCCAGGCCCTTCTAGTTTTTAGAGTCTGGGTCGAAAAATCTGCTGATATCCATATTGGTTTCCCCTGAATATAATTTGATTTTTTTTCTCTTGCAGTCTTTTAAATTCTGTCTTTATTTTTTATGTTAGGTATTTTCATAATAATGTGCCTTCTTGTGGGTCTGTTGTAATTTTGTATGTTTGGAGTCCAATAAGCCTCTTGATCTTGATTTTCCATTTCATTCTTCAGGTTTGGGAAATTTTCTGATATTATTTCATTGAATAGATTGTTCATTCCTTTGGTTTTTATCTCTGTGCCTTCCTCAATCCCAATAATTCTTAAATTTGGCCTTTTCATGATATCCCATAATTCTTGTAGATTCTGTTCATGATTTCTTACCATCTTCTGTTTGTTCAACTTTGTTTTCAAGATTAAATATTTTGTCTTCAATGTCTGAGGTTCTGTCTTCCAGGTGTTCTATTCTATTGGTTAGTTTTTCTATGGAGTTTTTAATTTGGTTTATTGTTTCCTTCATTTCAAGGATTTCTGTTTGGTTTTTTTTCAGTATCTCTCTTTATTGATCTTTTGCTTCCCGCATTTGCTCTTTTAATTGTTGATTGGTGTGATCATTCAAAGCCTGCATTTGCTCTTTCATCTCCTCATTTGCTTCTCTGATCATTTTAATTATGTACATTCTAAACTCCCTTTCTGACATTTCTTCTGCCATGCTGTCATTGGATTTTATTGATGTGGCATCTAGGTTTGTTTGTTTGGTACATTTTCTTCCCTTGTTTTCTGATATTGGTCAGGTATCTACCCCTCTAGTAGTGAAACTCTGAGATATTGCAGATTTCCTCTATTGACTTATAGTGTCCCCGTAAATTTCCAATAACTCATCTCCTAGCCTTCAGTAGCCTGAAGTCTTAGAGGAACTTGATAATGCACTTCTCCACAAGTAAGCTGCCCCTCTAGGGGTGGTGGCCTTCAGGTGGGGTATATTCCCTGCTAGTGGGCAGAGGCGCCTCCACTTGTTGACTGATGGTCAGCCAAAGGCGACTAGACTGCGGGTTGGCACATGGCTGGTCTGGGCCTGTGTCTCAGGTTCTATGGCCCTGGTGGAGAAACCTTGCTCAGCAGGGAAGACTCACCCAGTGGGGAAGTCTTGCTGGTCTGCTCTCCTCCAAGATGTTCCCTTTGGTCCAGAACTACTACCTGGACTGGGCAGCCCTCCTCTGCAACATTCCCTGGGGTCCAGAACTACTGCTTGGGCCAGGGAGCCTTGCCCTGTGCTGATCCCTCTTGCTGGGTGGCCTTCCTCTACGATGCTCCTGGTTGTCCAGATTCATGGTTCCAATGGGGGAGTCTCACTGGGCAACTCTACTCCACAAAGTTCCCTGCGTTCCGGGACTCCTGCCCTGTCCAGGAACCATGCCCAGTAAGAGAGACTCACCTGGTGGCTCTGAGTTGGTCCTCAGTTTCTCAATACCTCCTCTTCTTGAATCCTGAGTCCTGTCAAAGGACTTCCAGTCTCCTGTAGGTGTCTCAGGAAGGGAGCTGTCCTTCCAATGATGATGGCCATGCCCTCAGGGATAATTCAAAATGCCTGCACCAGCCTATAAAGAAGCTGGGGAGCCCCAGTGAGGGTGTGCTGAGTCAGCACAGAGGCAAGTGCAGTGTCCCTCAGCAGTATGGGGGCAGGCAGGCAGGCTCAGCAATGGCGTCTGACCTCAGTGTGGGGGTCCCTTGGTTTCTTATTCCTGTTTCAAACTCAAACTAGAAATGTAACTTGCTAATTTTCAGTTTTTCTTCCTTCTTAATAAAAGAATTATAGATAATAATTTCCCCTAAGCATTTCTTTTTGCTATATTCCTCAAGTTTTATTGTTCTATTTCAGTATTTCTCAATTTTAAATTATTTTTTATTTTTTTATTTTATTCCAATTTTAATTTATTCATTACCCAGAAGTTATACAGATGTGCCTTTCAAAAAAATTCCAAATAGTAATTTCCTCTATTTACCTAAATTATTTCTAGGTGGCCTGTATAATATTAATGCTTTGAAAATCATCAGCTTAATATGCAGTCAATTTCTGTTAATTCTCTATGTGTCCTAGAAAAGAACATGTTACAACCTGTTGGTGAATTTAAACTTTTCTCTCTAGATAGTAAATTTCACATATTATTTTTACTGATATTGGTATAGCTACACAAGCTTTGTTTGGATAGCTGTTGAATATCTTTCTCATTTTTTGATTTCCAAACTTTCTTCATTCTTTCATTTTAGTTATATGTTTTATAAACAGCATGTAACTATATTTTATTTTTTATTATAAACTGTCAGTCTTTAGAGAGTTTAGAATTTCATTTTTACATTTATTATTATTATGGAAATATTTGGATTTACTCTATCATTTTAGGTCATCTACTTTTATCCAGTTTTTCCATGGTGTTTTTTTCCTCCATTTTCTTCTTCCTTCAAATTAGTTTCTTATTTTGTCTTTCCATTTTTTCCTTTCTCTATGTTTGGAAATTGTATGTTCTGTTGCTACACATTTTCTAGCAATTACTTTAGACAGTTTAGCATGTTCATTTTAATTAATGTCTAAGGTAAATAACTCCTCAAAATATACAAAGATCCTACAACACTTACCTCTGCTTCTTTCCTTCCTTATGTGTACACTATGTTTATATTGATTTTGTATTTTTAATTTTAAAAAATATGCATAGTTTTTAATCCTTTATAAAAAATAATATTTGAGCAGTAGTAAACCGATACATTTATTATTTCCTCTGCTTACAAATTCTTGCATTTGCATCTTTATAATATTTCCTTTAACAATGTTTTCAGAGGAAAGTTGCTGATAATAAACTATACAAGTTTGGAATCAGGTAAAAATAATTCATCTTTGTTCATAAAAGACAGCTTCATTGTGCACTGAATTTAAGATTAACTTATTTTTTTGACTGGAGGAGTAGCTGAGAGGTCACAGTTCTTGCCCAGCATGTGCAAGACCTTGGTTCAATCCCCAGTCCTATTAAAAAAAATAAAAAAAAATAAATAAAAAACAAAAGCAAGTTATTTTCTCTTGGGATAATTCTACTATCTTGATATATCTAGATTTGAGTAATTAGCTATTGGTCATTACTCAGGCAACTTTTTTCCTGTTTTAATAAATATTCTTTTTGTCTTTGGTATTCTTCATCTTCACTATAGTATGTATAAATGTGGATTTCTTTTTATATAGAGTACTTGAAATTTATCCGGCTTATTAGCTATGAAGATTGGAATTCACCATAATTTCTAGGAAATGCTCAATAACTTTTTCTAACTTTTCTCTCATCTGGATCTCACTTTAAAATATTTTAGAACTTGTCACACCATCCTTCATGTATAGTTAGTGTTTTTTTTTTTTTCAAAATACTTTTTTATTTCTGTTTCTCTGTGTGGGGAACACAAAGTAACTTTTACAAATATCCCATGTTTTATCTAATCATTAAATTTATCATTATTATACATTTTATTTTACATAGTTTTGAAACTCTATTGTTCCAACATATCCATTATATTTTAAGGGAATACATGAGGGAATAATATATACCTAAAATGCTAATGTATATTTGGTATTTTATTATTTTAATATCTGTAATGTTTATAGATCTGGTTCTGCAGGTTGTTCTTTCTATAAAATCTCACCCATGGTGAGTAACCAACTTACATGTTATGAAAACTTATCTTCCTTGGAACTATATGAGAATATTTTTGAAGACTTGGTATAAAGAATTTGCAGAAAGAATTTGAGTTTACTTCTGGCAGGTCCCTGGAGGTATCACCAAGACAGGACAACTTTAAATTAGATTTTCTGCTAAGGTTTTAGAGGCTACACAGTAAATATGAATTCTGACCTATAGTCCAGATAAGGACAGTTTTATGCTTCGAAAAATTTCAAGATACATTCTGTTGTCTTGTTTTGTTTTGCTTTTCTGAACTACCCAGAGGCAAGGCTAAAGGACCACTTCCTGCAGTAGGGGTTAGTTTTTTTCTCATTCATCCAACAAGGTAGTCAAATTTTAGAGCTTCTTACAAGTGTCTCTTCTGTGACTTTTCCACCTTGCAGTATAGAGGATTTGTCTTTTGTCCTCAGTTTATGGTCTTTAAAAATTCAAGCTTCAATTCCAAGCTTTCTGAGGAATCTCCACACTGCTTTCCAGAGTGGTTGCACTAATTTGCAACCCCACCAGCAATGTATGAGTGTTCCTTTTTCACCACATCCTCGCCAACACCTATTGTTGCTTGTATTCTTGATAATCGCCATTCTAATTGGGGTGAGATGAAATCTTAGGGTAGTTTTGATTTGCATTTCCCTTATTACTAGGGATGTTGAACATTTTTTCATATATCTGGTGATTACTTGTACATCTTCTTCTGTGAAGTGTCTGTTCATTTCCTTAGCCCATTTGTTGATTGGATTATTTGTATTCTTGGTGTAGAGTTTTTTGAGTTCTTTATAGATTCTGGAAATTAGCGCTCTATCTGAGGTATGGATAAAGAAACTGTGGCATATTTATACAATGGAATATTACTCCGCAATGAAGAATGATAAAATTATGGCATTTGTAGGCAAATGGTCGAAATTGGAGAATATCATGCTAAGTGAGATAAGCCAATCTCAAAAAACTAAAGGACGAATGATCTCGCTGATAAGCGGATGAGGACATATAATGGGGGGTGGGACGGGCTAGCATTAGGTTTAGGGTTAGGTTTAGAGTTAGGCTAAGGAGAGCAGTAAGAATGAAGGAAAGAAGGACTGTGTAGAGGGAAAAGAGGGGTGGGAGGGGTGGGAGGAATGGGAGGGGTGGGGGGAAGGGGAAAAATATAATGAACATCATTACCCTATGTAAACGTAAAAAAAATAAATAAATAAATTAAAAAAAAAAAAAAAAAAAATTCAAGCTTCAGGCCATAACTGAGAGAAAAAAAGAAAAAAAAACAAACAAACAAAAAACCCTGGTGCTGGCTTGATAGTCTGAATCTGTGCCCTCTTTGTTTCTGTCCTCAAACAGATTAATTATGTACTTTAAAATATTTTATCCACCGTTTTAGTTCTTCTAATTCACTATATGTCTAGAAACCAAACTATTTTTTAAATTGTATTAAAATACTTCTAGATATCAGTAATGCCTATTTTTTACAAGACATCTGCAGTGTATGTGTTTGTTCCTCCCCAACATCTCCATTCTTTTTTTTTTTTTTAAAGAATCATTAATAGTCAGGGATAATTTCTACCCCACAATGGAATAAGTAATGCCTATTGTTTTTAATAGTTCCTAAATGTTAATCTGACTGTAGGGGTCCTATTTTCTCCTTTAAATAAAAATGTAAGACTATAAGTACTGTGTTCACCAACTGACTAGTTTTAGTCATAAGTAGCGTATCTTCAAAGTTGCAGAGAACCTAGACTAGGGATAGACAGCTACTGAGAGAAGGAAATACACACATTTTTTATTCCTTTCTGTGCTGCCTTATGTAAGAAAATATTCTGAGCAGCATATCACTTAGAATTGTTTCTGGTGGTTTTCCTCACTACAAATTCATGGCCCAGTTAGAAGTTAGATAAAATAGAGCCTTATACCTCTTCTAGTTGGAGAAAGGGGGGAAAAAGTAGGAGTAAGAGAAAAATGACTTTGCTCCAATACCACAAAATAACAAGTAATATTCTTATATCTGTTATTTACTTCATTGATATTTACCTAGCACTTACTATTTAAAGGTTGTTATTCTAGGTGCTAGGTATATAACAGTGAATGAACAATAATGAATGAGGATACATAAATGAATACAAAAAAAGAAGATAAGAAAATACTAGTACACACATATTATTTGTTATTATCATATTAATAGAATAAGAATACAAATAATTCTTATGTACCATGATTATAATGTCTGCTTTTTTCTCTGCACAGGAGAAAATATGGTTTAAGGGACATGGAGTTTTCAAAGCAATTTTCACTGGCAACATTCCTTGCTTAATGACATTTTCAAAATTCTATTAATCTATAATTTGACACTTCTCAACTCTCATTCAGTCACAAATGCAGAAGAAACACCCAGTAATTCACACTGGCCTTTCCAATAAATCAATTGATTTAGCCTGTACTAGTTCAACTTCTATTTTCTTCACCAATAAATCTCAGATTTCATACCCACAATCAGCCATGGGTCAGAATGAAAGATTTAACCAAAACTTCAGCATGGTAGTTGTTGAGTAAGCACTCTGATACATTTCCACACTATAAACATTTATGAGACTTGCTCCCAACAGAATATATACTACATCAATTTATTTCATAGTATTATATTTGTAAGAGCAAAATAGAGGAAAGATTATTTTAGACCTTTTACCAATATAGCTTCCTGTAAATAATGGTGAAAAGTACAGTTTTTTAATTTACGAAATCGTTAAAAAAAGGTTAAATGATCAATAAATTCTGTGGTATCTAGTTCAGACAGTCTTTACAGTTATTGTAACTTGGATATAAAAAAAATATAAAACTTAGGCATTTTGTACTAGTTTGTGAATTCCTTTCTCTGATTAGAACTTATGTCAAAGGTTGTAAGGGCAGTATTAGGACCACAGGAATATATCTTCAGGACTTCCGGTTGCCTTATTCAGAAGTGAGTCAACCATACAGAGGATCTTTCTCGAAAAAGACTTCATTCTCAAGCCTCTGCCCATTTTCATCAAAGCTACACACACTCTTTCCCACTTTCCAACCCCTGCCATTTCTTGCCTCTAGCAATCACTTTCAAGTAATGTGAGGAATACAAGATGAAGGAGGAACAATTGTTCCTCAGAAAGAGGAACAATTTAGATATCTTCTGTCTTCTTCTATAATCCTAAGAATATAAAATGCAATGTCTGGGATTAAAAAAGACCCCTTATGGAAGCATCCCTGGATGTAATTCTGTTCAGACTGTGGAAATAAGTTATACAATTCTATTTATCTACTCTGCAAAATTTCACCTCACCACACTTAAAACCTCCCAAATACAGATTGTTAATACTTAAATAACCCACGAAGTCTTACCCACCAAAAAGTTATTCCATCTTTTGGACTTGGTTATATTTATAATTTTTCTGATGATTCATACAGACTGAGAACCTTATAATATATTATGCTGAATTTTGATTAGGCATGCTATGGTTTGAATATGAGTTGTCCCCCAAAATCTCCTGTGTTAATGAAGAAATAATCAGAGGTCAAATTATTAGATTATGAGAGCTATAATCTAATCGGTCAATCCTAATTTGAGTGGACTAAGTGGGTGGCAACTATAGGCATGTGGGCCATGGCTGGAAGAGGTAGGTCACTTGGGGGCATGCCCTGGAAGGGTATATCCTACCTGTGTGCCTTTCCTCCATGCCCTCCACTTCCAAGACACAATGAATGAAGTAGTTTTCCTCTGCCAGAACTTTCCATCACCATGTTCTGCCTCACATTGGTCCCAAAGTCATAGAGTTGTCTGCCTATGAACTGAACCTCTAAAACTGTCAGTGAAAATGAACTTTTCTTTCTCTAAGTTGTTGGCATTTTAGTCACAGCAAGGAAAAGCTGACTAACACAAGGACATCAAGTTCTAAGTATGAGAAGTCAATATAGGATAGTTAGAAATTTTTCTGAAACCAGAAAGACTAGACTCACATTCTACTTCTGTTCACTAGCTTTCTGGTTTGTAAAAGTTACATGAGTTATGTCTCAGTATTATTTTCTATAAAATGAATATTTACCTTATAGGGACACTGTAATATTTAGGTGAAAAATTCATGTAAAAGGTTTAACAATCAAGAAATGTTATATATGTAATTTATTGAGGGTGTAATAATCTATTAGTATTTAGATGATATCTACTAGTATTTCTGGCATTAAAAAAAAGTTTTCACTGTTATTGTAAAGAAAAGATAGAGACTGTCATACTAAGTGAAATGAGTCAATCCCCCCAAAAAAGACCAAATGTTCTCTCTGATATGAGGATGCTAACACAATAAGGGGCAGGAGGAAGACTAGAAGTTCATTGGATTAGACAAAAGGGAATGAAAGGAAGGGAGGGAAAAGGAAAGACAGTAAAATGAATTAGACATAGCTTTCCTATGTTCATATATGAATACACAAACAGTGTAATCCCACATCATGTTCAACTACAAAGTTAAGCTCCTAATTAGAGTAAGTTATACTCCATGTATTTATGTCAAAATGCAATATATTGTCATGAATATCTAAAAAGAACAAATAAACAATATGAAAATTTAAAAAAAGAAAAATATGCATCTAATGGACAAGATTATTGAGTACTCATTACCTGGGACAAATAATTAGATGATGAAGTATTATTAGAAAGTCATGATCAATCTTCTACCTTATTAGACAAATAGTTCCTAAAATTTTCACATGGGTGATAATAACTAGAAATTTAATAAATTTTCACATGGATGCCAGTAATTAGGAATTTAATAATGATTTTTAGAAATTAAGACACCTGTGTGAAGGTGTAATTAAAGGAAAAGCAAGCTAGTCTAGATTTAAATGTATTAGTTTTCCAATGAGTTTATCATGAAAGTAATAATGTTAAGAATAATATATGCATTATGCATGCTGTGTTTAGTCTATTTCTTAAGTTATAGATAAAATTTTAGTAGTTTTAATTATATGGATTTCTTTATTATAGAAGAATCTGCCTCCAAATAGTCATCACTAAAAATTATATCAAGAGCTGAGATTTGTTTGGCACTTAATATGTGTCAGGCATTGCTCTAAACATTTGTATCTGTATTATTAATTCAATGATTCTGACAAAAACATTATAATGTAGGTCCTGTAATTATCTCCCCCTTTACAGATGAGAAAACTGAGAGCTGCATAAATAAATTTCCCAAGGTCACAAAGGTAGGAAGTGCCACAGATGAAATAGGAACCCAGGAATTAGGGTTCTAGAATCCTAACCCTTCTTAAGCACTACATTACTCTGACTCCCATTAAGGAACGACATGTCTGACTGAAGTAGCCAATGATCTTTGACATCACACTTAAAGGTTTGATAAATATCTTCACCTACATATACTCAAAATTGAGTTTCTGGTCTTCTTCCCATAACCAGCTTCACCCGTAGTCTTCCCTTTCATGGTTGACGAAAACTTTATCTATACAACTGCTCAAGCAAAATGACAAACAAACAAAAAACAATCCCTCATAATTATCCATGATAGATAAAGAGGTATGCTGCCCATATACCCCTTCCAAATGAAACTTGCTGTTCAGCTGTGAACAGGTGTACAGGGTCATCCTCTCACCCTCAGAGCTCACACCCTTCCCAGGGTACATCTAGTAACTAAAAGAGGCATAAAGACCTGTCCACCTCTGCTTAATGAGATATACTGTGGAGGGTAATGCTCTCTCAAGAATTCACTGCTGACTGGCCCAGGCTTTATACATCTGGCTCTTAGGTAGACTCTGCTCAGACCTGCTCCCTCCTTCTTATCTTCCCAGTTGTGAATTCCTAATTCCTTGTGAATTCCTTGTATCCCAAACTCCATTCTGTGTGTGTTTCTGAAGGAACAGCCTGCAACACCTCCTTTTCTCTCATGTCCTATATCCATCTGTCAAAATTTATTTGACTCTATGCACAAAATTTAACCTTGATGTCCACTGACACCACCCTGTTCCAAATTAAAATGTGAGATGGAAGGAGGTAGTGCATGAAAGTGTAAGGGTGGAACCTGGATTATTACATAGCCTCCTGCATAGTTTTTCAGCTTCTCCAATTTGCTCTTCTTCAGTCTAAACTCTATGAGCAGCAAACATAGTCCTTGTAAGTCTCTGTATGTTAAAACCTTACAGTGAATCTCCATTTAACTCAGAGAAATAGCCTACAGAACCCTCCAAAACATAGTCCCATTGGCTCCCTAACCCAAGCCCCATACTTCCCTTGTTGTTTCCTCCCAGGCACAGTGGCTTCTATGCTGTCACTTAAACAAAGGGGACAAGCCTTTAACCCTCTGCTATAGTTCTCTATCTGCCCCATTTCCCAGGGGCCATCAAGACTTTGACAATATCAGAGTTTTTCAATACAACATACTATACAATTTAGTTACTAATGTTTATATTTTGCCTATATGTCCTGGTTAAAATGTAAGCCCTTGTAAAATGTCAGGGATTATATGACTTCCAAGCACACAGAAAATCCTACATTTTGGAAGTTGATCTATGTAAATAAAGTCATCATTTCAATACAATAAACAATTCAAATTCATTGGTTTCTGTGGCAGAAGTGTAAAGGAATCAGAATGTACTGTTAGATTATTTTCCTGTTAATCACTTCATTGGAAGACACAAGAAGGTCACAGAGACTGATAACTAAACATTTATTTTATCTTAATTTAAACTCCAAAAAATGAACCTGAAAGTCCATTTCTCTTTATTTTTGTACTGTGACATCAAGTTATACTTTACCTCTTTCTCTACATACCTCCAGTTCATCGAGTGCACTTCCCAGGGTTGTTGCCTGTGGTTCTGATGGGGCCGGCGTCTTCTGAATGCCTTGGGAAGCATTCGAAATTACGTTGAGAGCATTCTGAATTTCTTCACAAACTGAATCCTTACTGGCTTTGAGAGAAGCAACATCAGAATGCTCCAAACAAGCCGAACAAATTGAATGCAAGAGGGGGGAGTTCTCCTTCAGTGTGGCCCGTGCCCCTGCAATTTCATCCCTCTGGTTTGGAGATTTTAAGTCCTGAGAAGGAAAATAATTTTTTTTTAAAAAAGGTAGTTTTTCACAATGCATTAAAGGTAAAAGACTTACACAGAGAAGCTCCATCTTTCTGTCAATATAAACAAAAAGATAATAGACAATAAGAAGTCAGCTATAAGTTAATTAAAGGCATCAATTATTTCTACATTCCTTCAAATTCTGAAGTTCTATAATACAGAGATGAGACAGTGCACAAGTAAAAGTCACAATGGTGCAAATGTATAAAACCTGAGTAAATCTTTACATTTGTCAGTCATATCTTTATAAAGATATGTCACTAACATACTCTGGCATTCACATTATTAAGTTTATTATAAGAGAACTTGAATTATAAGGGTACTAATTCCTCTTTCCATAGATGTTGATAATCGCATATAACTTTGCATTAAAACTGAGTTAAAAACACTAAATATAGCCTCTTACCGTTTGGCTATTTTCTGCTTCTTTTTAGAAATACTAATAAATTTATTCTGAATTCTTCTTTCTTTGATAGTTATTCAACACAGTTACTGAGCACTTAACATATACTAGCCCTTGTGCTAGACTCTGAATTTACAAATGGGAACAATATGAAAGGACCTTGTTCTGCTGAAGCTTATGTTTCTGTATGGGGGAAGGGGACCTATCAATAAACAATAAACTAGGTAAACAAATACACAAGACAATTCAGGTAATGATAAATGCAATGGAGATAACACAAAACCGAAACATCAAAGAGATTGACTTGAGAGAGGAAAGCTCTTTTAATCCAGCAGTCAACAAAGATACTTCTATGGAGAAGACAATTTAGACAGTAAATCTAAATGAAGAACATTACAGAGAAGAGAGGTAAAAGAAAGTCCTAAGTGATAGCTAATCATGTTATGGGCCAGGTTGTATGGGCAATGACCAAACATACTCCATTTTATCCTAAGACTCCATGTTGTGTAGGAAATGCTTCTCCCCTGGGAACACCCTGTCTCTGTACCCAACAGTTGCCTAGTATAGCACGTTTCACAACACAAAGTGGCAATTCTTATACAATGTAATATTGTTCCCCCTCTGGGTTCCATTTTTCTTGGGCAGTGTACCCTAACATTTGTTTACATGTTAATAACCTTTCTCTGATTGTCATAGCAACAGCCACTTATGATTAATGCACTGACATGCTTTACTTATGGTATAAAAGCTGTACTCTAGAGATTGCTCACTGTCAGGCACCTATCATCCACCATTTGCCTGCCTCTTGCCTGTCCATCACCTGCCCTACACCTATCCATCACCCAATGCACGAGGTTCACCTCCTGATCTTCCGACAACAGTCGGCAAACTAATCGCTGACTACCAGTGGAGTGCCAGCAGCCTGCTGTTGCCTGGAAGTTCACGGTCACATACCTGTGGGTTTGATTACATGTGGCTGCCACCATTTTGAGACAACAGCCAGGCCCCATAGGACCCCTAGTGGGACTGACTGAGGCCCGTCTCCAGGATCCCTCAGCCCAACTGATCACTCCCTGCCTCCAGGGTCCTCATATCGACTGACTGCTCCCTGCCGCCAGGACCCCCAGACTGCCTGACTGTGCTCTATCACTGGGACCCCAGATCCACTAATTGCACCACGGCTCCAGGATCCCGCAACCACACCAAACACACCCCACCTCCAGGACCCCTGCCTGACCAACCACGCCCCACCTCCAGGACCTCCAACTGACCACGTCCACACCCCAAGCTGTAGCTCCCCATTTGCCAACACATTTGGAAGGCAGAGAGTCCATCTTGGATAATCCTAGAAGCCGTAGCTCTGATCTTTAGGTGGGGCAAATCCCATTCTGAGACGCCTGCTGGAGGCTTGAAGCTCATTGTCAGGTACCTCTCACGCAACAGGCTACTGAACACTGGGAGGTTTCATTACTATATGACTGTTATATTGTAGATTTTCTTTTTTCTCCTTATTGAAAAAGTTTAAGTTTTTATTTCTTACTTTTCTTGCTCTCTTTACCTTTTGTTTACCTGTTCCCTCAGAGCCTGTTTCTTCCTTGTTTGCATGCTAACATCCAATATCTTTTGATTACACCCTCACCCTTTCTATTATCTAGAACTTCTGTATATTCTTTTCTTATCCCATTAACAGCTACATTCTACATCCCTCTGCATCCTCTTTGTCCTCCATTAGAAACTGCAGACCTTATTGCAAATCTGTTTGTTTTACTGAAGATAATATTTGAACTCATTCTGTTTATTATGACAATTTTGTTATTGTCCTCATAGGGGCTATTTGGTCTAGGATTGCATAGTGTCTGAATTGGGCACTGCTAATATTGATCTCCCCTTAAAGAAAAGGTTTTGGAAACCTATAGGGCCACTATAAGCCTATAGGGGGAAATCTGCAATACCCCAGATCTGCACTGCTAGAGGGGAAGATACATGAACGACATGAAAAAACAAGGGAAGAAAATGATCCAAACAAATCTAGATTCTATATTAATAGAATCCAATGACCAGTATGTTACAAGAAATGTCAGAAAAGGACTTCAGATTATACATGATTAAGATGATTCAGGAAGCAAAGGATGAGATAAGAGAACAAATGCAGACAACAAATGATAATACAAATAAGCAGTTGAAATAGCAACTGCAGGAAGCAAAAGATCATTTCAACAAAGGGATAGAGATTCTGAAAAAAAAAAAAACACAGAAATTATTGAAATGAAGGAAACAATAAACCAAATAGAAAACTCTATTGGAAAGTATCACCAAAAGATAGACCACTTGGAAGAAAGACCTCAGACAATGAAAACAAAATATTTAATCTTGAAAATAAAGTTGCCCAGAGAAGATGGTAAGAAATCCTGAACAGAATCTCCAAGAACTATGAGACATCATGAAAAGACCAAATTTAAGAATTATTGGGATTGAGGAAGGCACAGAGATACAAACCAAAGGAATGAACAACCTATTCAATGAAATAATATCAGAAAATTTCCCAAACCTGAAGAATGAAATGGAAAATCAAATACAAGAGGCTTACAGAACACCGAATGCACAAAATCACAACAGATCCACACCAAGGCACATTATAATGAAAATGCCTAACATTCAAAATAAAGACAGGATTTTGAAAGCTGCAAGAGAAAAGCATCAGATTACATACAGGGGGAAACCAATACAGATACCAGCAGACTTCTCAACCCAGATTCTAAAAGCTAGAAGGACCTAGAACAACATATTTCAAGCTCTGAAAGAACATGGTTTCCAACCAAGAATCCTATACCCAGCAAAACTAACCTTCAGATTTGAAGATGAAATAAAATCCTTCAATGATAAACAAAAGTTAAAAGAATTTACAAATAGAAAGCCTGCGCTACAGAATGTTCTCAACAAAATATTCCATGAGGAGGAAATGAAAAACAACAATGGAGGTCAGCAAAGGGAGGAACTATCTTAAAGAAAAATTCACTCAAAGGAGAAACCAAGCCAAATTAAAAACCAAAAATAAACCCAAATGACTGGGAATATAAATCATATCTCAATAATAACCCTGAACGTTAATGGCCTAAACTCATCAATCAAAAGACATAGACTGGCAGAATGGATTAAAAAGAAAGACCCAACAATATGCTGCCTTCAAGAGACTCATCTAATAGAAAAAGATATCCACAGACTAAAGGTGAAAGGATGGGAAAAAACCTACCACGCACATGGACTCAGTAAAAAAGTGGGGGTTTCCATCTTATTTCAGATAAAGTGGACTTCATAGTTAGTCAGAAGGGATAAAGAAGGACATTTCATACTGCTTAAGGGAATCATAATTCAGGAAGACATAACGATTGTAAATATTTATGCCCCAAACAACAGTGCATCCCTGTACATCAAACAAATCCTTCTCAGTTTCAGGAATCAAATAGACTACAACACAATAACTCCAGGTGACTTTAACACACCACTGTCACCAGTGGATAGATCTTCCAAACAAAAACCAACCAAAGAAACCATAGAATTCAATAACACAACCAATAACCTAGACTTAATAGACATATATACAATATTCCATCCATCAACGAGTGGATTCACTTTCATCTCAGCAGCACATGGAACCTTCTTGAAAATAGACCATTTGTTATGCCACAAAGCAGCCCTAAGGAAATGCAAAAAAATAGAGATACTGCCTTGTGTTCTATCAGATCATAATGGAATGAGAGTAGAAATCAATGACAAAATAAAAAACAGAAATTACTCCAACACCTGAAGACTAAGTAATATGCTATTGAATGAAACATGGATAACAGAAAACATCAGGAAGGAGATAAAAAAAAATTCTTAGAGGTCAATGAGAACGACAATACAACATATCAAAATCTCTGGGACACTATGAAAGCAGTACTAAGAGGAAAATTCATTGCATGGAGAGCATTCCAGAAAAGAATGAAAAGTCAACAACTAAATGACTTAACATTACAGCTCAAAGTCCTAGAAAAAGAAGAACAGAATAGCAGCAAAAGTCGTAGAAGACAGAAAATAATTAAAATCAGAGCTGAAATCAATGAAATTGAAACAAAAGAAACTATTCAAAAAATTGACAAAAAAAAAAGTTGGTTCTTCAAAAAAGTAAACAAAATAGACCAACCCTTTGCCACACTAACAAAGAGACGAAGAGAGAAAACTCAAATTACTAAAATTCATGATGAAAAGGAAATATCACGACAGATACCACTGAGATACAGAACATAGTGAGAAGTTACTTTGAAAATCTGTATTCCAACAAAATAGAAACTACCAAAGACATCGACAAATTTCTAGAGACATATGCTCCTCACAAACTGAACCAGGAGGACATAAACAATTTAAACAAATCAATATCAAGCAATGAAATAGAAGAGGCCATTAAAAACCTACCATCCAAGAAAAGCCCAGGACCAGTCTAACTCTCAGCTGAGTTCTACAAGACCTTCAAAGAAGAACTCATTCCAATACTTCTCAAAGTATTCCAGGAAATAGAAAAGGAGGGTACCCTACCAAACTCATTCTATGAAGCTAATATCACCCTCATACCCAAACCAGGCAAAGACACATCAAGGAAAGAAAATTGTAGACCAATACCCTTGATGAATATAGATGCAAAGATCCTTAACAAAATACTGGCAAACCGTATCCAAAAACATATTAAGAAAATTGTGCACCACGATCAAGTGGGGTTCATCCCTGGAATGCAAGGATGGTTTAACATACGTAAATCAATAAACATAATCCATCATGTCAATAGACTTAAGGATAAGAATCATATGGTTATTTCAATTGACACAGAAAAAGCATGCGACAAAATACAACACCCCTTCATGCTCAAAACACTAGAAAAAATAGGGATAGTAGGAACATACCTGAACATTGTAAAGGCTATTTATGCTAAGCCCATGGCCAACAGCATTCTTAATGGAGAAAAACTGAAAGCATCCCCTTTAAAAACAGGAACAAGACGGGATGTCCTCTTCCACCATTTCTGTTCAACATTGTTCTTGAAATACTAGCCAGAGCAATTAGACAGACTAAAGAAATTAAAGGGATACAAATAGGAAAAGAGGAACTCAAACTGTCACTATTTGCTGATGACTAGATTCTATACTTAGAGGATCCAAAACACTCCTCCAGAAAAGTTCTAGACCTCATCAATGAATTCAGCAAAATAGCACACTATAAAATCAACACGCATAAATCTAAAGCATTTTTATACAAAAGTGATTAAACAACTGAAAGGGAAATAAGGAAAACAACTCCATTTGCAATAGCCTCAAAAAAAAAAAAATAAAATAAAATACTTAGGAATCAATCTAACCAAAGAGGTAAAAGATCGCTACAATGAATACTACAAAACATTGAAGAAAGAAATTGAGGAAGACCTTAGAAGTTGGAAAGATCTCCCATGTTCTTGGATAGGCAGAATTAATATTGTCAAAATGGTCATACTACCAAAAGCACTATACAGATTCAATGCAATTCCAATTAAAATCTCAAAGATGTACCTTACAGAAATAGAGCAAGCAATCGTGAAATTCATCTGGAAGAATAAGAAACCCAGAACAGCTAAAGCAATCGTTAGCAGGAAGAGTGAAGCTGGGGGTATCGCAATACCAAAATTTCAACTATACTTCAAAGCAATAGTAACAAAAACGCATGGTATTGGTACCAAAATAGACAGGTAGATCAATGGTACAGAATAGAGGACATGGACACAAACCCAAATAAATACAATTTTCTCATACTAGACAAAGGTGCCAAAAATGTGCAATGGAGTAAAGATAACCTCTTCAACAAATGGTGGTGGGAAAACTAGAAATCCATATGCAGCAGAATGAAACTAAACCCCTCTCTCTCACCCTGCACAAAAATCAACTCAAAATGGATCAAGGACCTCAGAGTAAGACAAGAGATCCTTCATTTTATAAAAGAAAAAGTAGGTCCAAATCTTCAACATGTCGGCTTAGGATCAGACTTCCTTAACAGGACTCCCATAGCACAAGAAATAAAAGCAAGAATCAATAACTGGGATAGATTCAAACTAAACGTTTTCTCTCAGCAAAGGAAACTATCAGCAATGTGAAGAGAGAGCCTACAGAGTGGGAGAAAATCTTTGCCACTCACACTTCAGATACAGCGCTAATGTACAGAATCTATAAAGAACTCCAAAAACTCTACACAAAAAATTCAAATAATCCAATCAACAAATGGGCTAAGGAAATGAACAGACACTTCACAGAAGAAGATCTACAAGCAATCAACAGATATATGAAAAAATGTTCACTTTCTCTAGTAATAAGAGAAATGCAAATCAAAACTACCCTAAGATTCTATCTCACCCCAATTAGAATGGCTATTATCAAGAATACTAGTAATGATAGGTATTGGCGAGGATGTGGGGTAAAAGGTACACTCATACATTGCTGGTGGGGTTGCAAATTAGTGTAGCCACTCTGGAAAGCAGTGTGGAGATTCCTCAGAAAGTTTTGAATGGAACACCATTAGACCCAGCTATCCCACTCCTTGGCCTATACCCAAAGGACTTAAAATCAGCATACTACAGAGATACAGCCACATCAATGTTCATAGCTGCTCAATTCACAATAGCCACATTGTAGAACCAACCTAGATGCCCTTCAATGGATGAATGGATAAAGAAACTGTGGTATATTTATACAATGGAATATTACTCAGCCATAAAGAATAATAAAATTATGGCATTTGCAGCCAAATGGATAAAATTGGAGAATATCATACTAAGTGAGATAAGCCAATCTCAAAAAACCAAAGGACAAATGATCTCACTGATAAGCGGATGATGACACATAGTGGGGGGTGGGAGGGGGGCAAGAATCGAGAAAGGAAGGGCTGTATAGAGGGAAAAGAGGAGTGGGAGGGGTGGGGGGAAGGAAAAGAATAACAGAATGAATCAAACACCATTATCCTATGTAAATGTTTTACACAAATGGTATGCCTTACTTCATGTATGAACAGAAACAACATGTAACCCATTTGTTTACAATAAAAATTTTAAAAAATGGTAAAAAAATAAAAATAAAAAGCTGTACTCTTAACCTTTCAAGGGAGTCCAAGGGTATAAACTTGTAGACTGTCCCTTCAGCCTGCCGGCTTGTGAATAAAGATGGTTCTGTCTCCTGCTTTAAGATCAACTTGGTGATTTATTGCAATCTCGCCATAACAAATCAGATAAAGATAAAGGTAAAGATAGGTAAAGATACAGTGAAATAGCCTGGAAAGCACTACTTTAACCCAATGATAAAAGCTGGCATCCTCAGTGACATCACATGGATATCATGGACCACTTGATATATCTAGCAAAGAAGAGCATGTCACTTCTGTGGTTTTCTGTCCAGAAACCCACAAGCTCCATCCAACCATGGGAAACACAAAAAAAACAAAAACAGATTGGGGAATATCCTACATGATACAGAGGCAATATTCCTCAAGACCATCAAGATTGTGAAAAACAAGGAGATTGATAAACTTTCACAGACTTGAAGACACTGGGACAAATAAATTCAAGGTCGTACTCTCAACTGGATCCTAAAACAGAAAGAAGACTTTTTTGAAAACCTGGGAAAATTTAAACACAATATATTAATAGTTGATAGTAATACATCAATATCTATTTTTTGTAACAAATATAAGATATTTACAATCTAGGAAACTGGGAACAAGATAGAAAAGAATTCTCCATACTAGTTATGGAACTTTTCTGTAAATCTAAAATTCTTAGCAAAATTTTTATATAACAGGGCTGGGGTCATGGCTCAATCGTAGAGCACTCACCTAGCATGTGTGGATTTGATCCTTAGTACAACAAAAATAAAATAAAGGTATTGTGTCCACCTACAACTAAAAAGTATTTTTTTAAATAAAGCTAATTTAAGGGACATTTATAATAGTTTATGCAATGCATATATAACATCTTATATAATCTTTATAAAAACTCAGGATAAAGGTGATTCTTATTCCATTTTAAAGATGAGAAAACTGAGATGCCCAGACTAACTTCTCTACCCAAGTGGCAGAAGTAGATGGTGGCATTTATTCTACTAACCTATCAGTGTGATCCTGTCAACTATATTATACTCTTTGCTGTGTGGAAAGATTTCCCTTACTTACTATATAAGAATGAAACTTGATTCTATATTGTGTAAAATGCTTATAAAATGCTTATAAAATTATAAAATGCTCTATATATTATCTTACTAACTACCACAACACCCCTTGAGGAAGTTAGGCTGACATTATCAACCCTATTTTAATTAAATAGGTATGTAGTGAAAGGGGATTGGTGAGAGAACTGAGATGTAAACCTAAGTCTTTCGATTGCAACCCCTTACACCCCTATGCTTTTTTCACAATACTCTGCCACCTTGAGATAATGCTGCCTGAGGTTAATAGATGGCTTGTGCTACTATATTTTTAGTTCCTTCTCTTCTGGAAATTAAAGCTGTCTGCTACTTTAGGCAGGCTTTGGATCAATTAACAAGATGTAGGGAGACAGTTAGAAGTAGCTACCAACCCACTATTCATACTCACTAATTATCCAAGAAAAGACATTTTGTGGTTTTCTTGTCTTGGTACAATTTCTCCTTTATTTTTGGTCTGGATTCTAGTTTCAGCTCCATTATTAGGGCTATGAGTAGGGTAAGTCATCCATTCTTCACATGTCTGGTCTTTCATATGTAAAACTGGAAATAATGATATTTCTGCCAACCCTTTCACAAGATTCTATAAAGCACATCAGAAATGGAATTATTTATAAAAAAGTAAAGAATTATGGATTATGGAATTACTCAATTCCTCAATTTAACAAATTTTGCATATGTTTTTGTTCTGTGATGGTCTTGGTGATTTTCATATTCCCTGCAGATTTATAGCACCACTTGCATTCATCCCATTGTGACTTAGAGGATAAAGAGTTTAATGCTTACAAAGGATGCATAGCTCCTCAGAGGAATTACAACAAAAAATATAAATACACAGAAAGAGCTAAGGAAGATTTTCTATATTTATAGTGAAGTAACATACACATTGTACTTCTTTTTTTAGATTGGCTGTACCCAAATTTAGGCAGTTTCTGAAGGGTGAAAAATTGGGAACATAAATTATTACAAAGAAGCTTATTTCACTTATGAATCTACATCGTGCACAACCATAGAAATGAAATGAGTACTCCATTTGTGTACAATGAATCAAAATACAGTCTGTAAGAAATAAAAATAATAAAATAAAAAAGAATAAACTAATTCAGTTTGGATAAAAAAAGGAGATGATTAAAGTTAAAAAATATTTCATTTACACTGATGGTGGCTATGCATATTTACTATAAGTTGCAGTAACTTTAATGCTGTATAGACTTTGGAATTTAAAAAGTACAAATATATTCTGACTTTTGACCTCATGCTTTGCCATATCTGCCCAAATAATTATAGAATCCTTAATGAGCACTAGTACCCCAAAGAGCAAGTCTATGGTGCCTTCAAGAAAGGACAGGATCCATGAATATTAAAGTAATATACTATGACAGTGGATAGAGGAAAGAGAGGAAAGGTGAAGAGTTTAGGTAAGAGAAATTGAAAAGGCAAAACATTTCTCCCAAAGGATATGAAACATGACAAATTTAAAATAGTAAACAGATAAAAGGAAAACTAATAACTATCATTCTCTTAAACAAAAGGTTGTTGTGGTGATGTTTGTGGTTGTTTTAACTGATGGTGCCATGGTTCAAAGGTTCATAGGTTGTCTATATGCTAAGATTTTAAACTAACCCAAAATAAGAATTAAATGACAAGCCCAATTAGGGATTTATCTTGATGGAGAAGTACACAGAATCCAGTTCCTCAAGGACTGACACTTATTTGATATCTTTTTTGAAGTGCTCCAGAAGAAAAACTCACATGAGATTTCCAAATTAGGGAGACAGTAAATGCTTTCAGCTGATGAAGAAACTCACAGATGGGATTTAAAAAGAAGAACTTACGGCCCACACAGCCAGCTTCTCCAGGTTCTCGGAACGGAACTGGCCCGCTAGTGAGAGCCTGTCTGAACAGAGCACGCTCCGAGTCCCGGAGCCCCTGCAGTGCAGTGTACTCCTGCAAAGAACCAGCGGAGAGCCTCGATCTGCAGTCAGCCTCAGGGATAAGGTCAGGGCAGCCGGAGACCTCTTCAGGCGGCTCTGCCCACTCCGGCTGCGGGCTCTCTTCACGGGGCGATCCAAGATGGCGGCCTAGAGGGAGACTGCACCCCCGGTCGCTCCAGAACCCAGGAGTTAAGAAGGGGAGGCATTGAGAGACTCGGACTGAAGTGGAGCCACGGGTGAGTCTGCCCACTGGGTAAAGCTCGGCCCGGGTGGCAGGCCCAGATAGAGGTGGCTTATCGGAGCCGGGCAGGGCAGCTAGAGTCATCCACAGGCAGTCCTGCGCACTCCGGCGGTGGGCCCCGCCCACACAGCCAGCTTCTCCAGGTTCTCGGAACGGAACTGGCCCGCTAGTGAGAGCCTGTCTGAACAGAGCACGCTCCGAGTCCCGGAGCTGCTGCAGTGCAGTGTACTCCTGCAAAGAACCAGCGGAGAGCCTCGATCTGCGATCAGCCTCAGGGATAAGGACAGGGCAGCCGGAGACCTCTTCAGGCGGCTCTGCCCACTCCGGCTGCGGGCTCTCTTCACGGGGCGATCCAAGATGGCGGCCTAGAGGGAGACTGCACCCCCGGTCGCTCCAGAACCCAGGAGTTAAGAAGGGGAGGCATTGAGAGACTCGGACTGAAGTGGAGCCACGGGTGAGTCTGCCCACTGGGTAAAGCTCAGCCCGGGTGGCAGGCCCAGATAGAGGTGGCTTAGCAGAGCCGGGCAGGGCAGCTTGAGTCTTCCCAAGGTAGTCTTCCACACTCCGGCAGTGGGCTCTTCCCACACGGCCAGCTGCACGGTGCAGGCCCACAGTGAGAGCATTTCCGCACAGAGCCAGTTCCAAAACGTGGAACCAGTAGGGGGCTAGGGGCAGTATTCTTCGAATGAGCTGCTTTATCAGATTCCTCCAAGACATCAGGCTACTGAAGGCTGGGAGGTGATACACTGGAAATCTACTGGGACACTATAAGCCAATAGTGGAAAACTGCAATATCTCAGGGTCCCACTGACAACTGACCATTATGAGAAAACAAGGGAAGAAAATGTCCCAAACAAACCTAGATACTACATCAATAAAACCCAATGACAGCAGAGCAGAAGAAATGTCAGAAAGGGAGTTCAGAATGTACGTAATTAAAACGATCAGGGAAGCTAATGAGGAGATGAAAGAGCAAATGCAGGCATTGAAGGAGGAGATGAAAGAGCAAATGCAGGCATTAAATGATCACACCAATCAACAGTTAAAAGACCAAATACGGGAAGCAAGAGATCATTTCAATAAAGAGTTAGAGATACTGAAAAAAAACCAAACTGAAATCCTTGAAATGAAGGAAACAATAAACCAAGTTAAAAACTCCATAGAAAGCATAACCAATAGGATAGAACACCTGGAAGACAGAACCTCAGACATTGAAGACAAAATATTTAACCTTGAAAACAAAGTGGAACAAACAGAGAAGATGGTAAGAAATCATGAACAGAATCTCCAAGAACTATGGGATATCATGAAAAGGCCAAATTTGAGAATTATTGGGATTGAGGAAGGCTTAGAGAAACAAACCAAAGGAATGAACAATCTATTCAATGAAATAATAACAGAAAATTTCCCAAATCTGAAGAACGAAATGGAAAACCAAGTACAAGAGGCTTATAGAACTCCAAACATACAAAATTACAACAGACCCACACCAAGGCACATTATTATGAAAATACCTAACATACAAAATAAAGACAGAATTTTAAAGGCCGCGAGAGAAAAGAATCAAATTACATTCAGAGGGAAACCAATAAGAATATCAGCAGATTTTTCAATCCAGACCCTAAAAGCTAGAAGGGCCTGGAACAACATATACCAAGCCCTGAAAGAAAATGGATGCCAACCAAGAATCTTATACCCAGCAAAACTTACCTTCAAATTTGACGATGAAATAAGATCCTTCCATGATAAACAAAAGCTAAAGGAATTTACAAAAAGAAAGCCAGCATTACAGAACATTCTCAGCAAAATATTCCATGAGGAAGAGATGAAAAACAACGATGCAAATCAGCAACAGGAGGCGCTAGCCTAAAGGAATAGCCAAATAAAGGAGAAACCAAATCATGTCAAAAACAAATATGAGTCAATTGACTGGGAATACAAATCATATCACAATAATAACCCTGAATGTTAATGGCCTGAATTCATCAATCAAAAGACACAGACTGGCAGATTGGATTAAAAAGAAAAATCCAACAATATGCTGCCTGCAAGAGACACATCTCATAGAAAGAGACACCCATAGACTAAAGGTGAAAGGATGGGGAAAAACATACCATGCACACGGACACAGCAAAAAAGCTGGAGTATCCATCCTCATCTCAGATAATGTGGACTTCAAACCAAAACTAGTCAGAAGGGATAAAGAAGGACATTACATGCTGCTTAAGGGAAGCATAAATCAGCAAGACATAACAATCATAAATATCTATGCCCCGAACATTGGCTCATCCACGTACGTCAAACAAATCCTTCTCAATTCCAGAAATCAAATAGACCACAACACAATAATACTAGGTGATTTTAACACACCTCTCTCACCACTGGATAGATCGTCCAAACAAAAATTGAATAAAGAAACTATAGATCTCAACAACACAATCAGCAATTTAGACTTAACGGACATATATAGAATATACCATCCAACAAAGAATGAATACACTTTCTTCTCAGCAGCACATGGATCCTTCTCTAAAATAGACCATATTTTATGCCACAAAGCTACTGTTAGTAATACAAGAAGATAGAGATACTACCTTGTACTCTATCAGATCATAATGGATTGAAATTAGAAATAAATGACAGAATAAAAAACAGAAACTTCTCCAATACCTGGAGACTAAATAATACACTATTATATGATGAATGGATAACAGAAGACATCAGGAGGGAAATAAAAAAATTCTTAGAAAGAGGAAGATTTATTTCATGGGGTGCATTCAAAAAAAGAAGTAGAAATCAACAAATAAACGAGTTAACACTACAGCTCAAAGCACTAGAAAAAGAAGAGCAGACCAATACCAAAAGTAGTAGAAGACAGGAAATAGTTAAAATCAGAGCCGAAATCAACGAAATCGAAACAAAAGAAACAATCGGAAAAATTAATAAAATAAATAGTTGGTTCTTTGAAAAAATAAATAAAATTGATAAACCCTTAGCCACACTAACAAAGAGAAAGAGGGAGAAAACTCAAATTACTAAAATTCGGAATGAACAAGGAAACATCACAACAGACACGAGTGAAATACAAAACATAATTAGAAGCTATTTCGAAAATCTATACTCCAACAAAACAGAAAACCTTGAAGACATCAACAAATTTCTAGAGACATATGAACTACCTAAACTGAACGAGGAGGACATACACAACTTAAATAAACCAATTTCAAGCAATGAAATAGAAGAGGTCATCAAAAGCCTACCAACAAAGAAAAGTCCAGGACCAGATGGGTTCTCAGCCGAGTTCTATAAAACCTTTAAAGAAGAGCTCATTCCAATACTCCTCAAACTATTCCATGAAATAGAAGAGGAGGGAACCCTACCAAACTCGTTCTATGAAGCCAATATCACCCTGATACCTAAACCAGACAGAGACACATCAAGGAAAGAAAATTTCAGACCAATATCCTTAATGAACATCGATGCAAAAATTCTCAACAAAATTTTAGCAAATCGCATACAAATATATATTAAAAAGATAGTGCACCACGATCAAGTGGGTTTTATCCCAGGGATGCAAGGTTGGTTCAACATTCGGAAATCAATAAATGTCATTCACCATATCAACAGACTTAAAGTTAAGAATCACATGATTATTTCAATAGATGCAGAAAAAGCATTTGATAAAATACAGCATCCCTTCATGCTCAAAACACTAGAAAAATTGGGGTAATGGGAACATTCCTAAACATTATAAAGGCCATCTACGCTAAGCCCATGGCTAATATCATTCTAAATGGTGAAAAACTGAAAGCGTTCTCCCTAAAAACTGGAACAAGGCAGGGATGCCCTCTTTCACCGCTTCTATTCAACATCGTCCTTGAGACTCTAGCCAGAGCAATCAGACAAACCAAAGAAATTAAAGGGATACGAATAGGAAAAGAAGAACTCAAACTATCCCTGTTCGCTGATGACATGATTATATATTTAGAGGAACCTGGAAATTCCACCAGAAAACTTTTAGAAACTCATAAGTGAATTCAGTAAAGTAGCAGGTTACAAGATCAATGCTCATAAATCCAATGCATTTTATACATAAGTGATGAATCTTCAGAAAGAGAAATTAGGAAAACTACTCCATTCACAATAGCATCGAAAAAAATAAAATACTTGGGAATCAATCTCACAAAAGAGGTGAAAGACCTCTACAATGAGAACTACAGAACACTAAAGAAAGAAATTCAAGAAAACCTTAGAAGATGGAAAGATCTCCCATGTTCCTGGATAGGCAGAATTAATATCGTCAAAATGGCTATACTACCTAAAGTTCTATACAGATTCAATGCAATTCCAATTAAAATCCCAATGATGTACCTCGCAGAAATAGAGCAAGCAATTATGAAATTCATCTGGAAGAATAAAAAACCTAGAATAGCTAAAGCAATCCTCAGTAGCAAGAGCGAAGCAGGGGGTATTGCAATACCAGATCTTCAACTCTACTACAAAGCAATAGTAACAAAACGGCATGGTATTGGTACCAAAATAGACAGGTAGATCAATGGTACAGAATAGAGGACATGGACACAAACCCAAATAAATACAATTTTCTCATACTAGACAAAGGTTCCAACAATATGCAATGGAGAAAAGATAGCCTCTTCAACAAATGGTGCTGGGAAAACTGGAAAACTATATGCAATAGAATGAAACTAAACCCCTATCTCTCACCCTACACAAAACTCAACTCAAAATGGATCAAGGACCTCGGAATCAGACCAGAGACCCTGCATCTTATAGAAGAAAAAGTAGGTCCAAATCTTCAACTTGTTGGCTCAGGATCAGATTTCCTTAACAGGACTCCCATAGCACAAGAAATAAAAGCAAGAATAAACAACTGGGATAGATTCAAACTAAAAAGCTTTCTCTCAGCAAAGGAAACTATCAGAAATGTGAAGAGAGAGCCTACAGAGTGGGAGAATATCTTTGCCAACCATACCTCAGATAGAGCGCTAATTTCCAGAATCTATAAAGAACTCAAAAA
Source organism: Sciurus carolinensis (assembly GCF_902686445.1). Classification (NCBI taxonomy): domain Eukaryota; kingdom Metazoa; phylum Chordata; class Mammalia; order Rodentia; family Sciuridae; genus Sciurus; species Sciurus carolinensis. The sequence goes on from NC_062217.1 coordinate 119,178,227, forward strand.
ACTCTACACGAAGAATACAAATAATCCAATCAACAAATGGGCTAAGGAAATGAACAGACACTTCACAGAAGAAGATGTACAAGTAATCACCAGATATATGAAAAAATGTTCAACATCCCTAGTAATAAGGGAAATGCAAATCAAAACCACCCTAAGATTTCATCTCACCCCAATTAGAATGGCGATTATCAAGAATACAAGCAACAATAGGTGTTGGCGAGGATGTGGTGAAAAAGGAACACTCATACATTGCTGGTGGGGTTGCAAATTAGTGCAACCACTCTGGAAAGCAGTGTGGAGATTCCTCAGAAAGCTTGGAATGGAAACACCATTTGACCCAGCTATCCCACTCCTTGGCCTATACCCAAAGGACTTAAAATCAGCATACTACAGAGATACAGCCACATCAATGTTCATTGCTGCTCAATTCACCATAGCCAGATTGTGGAACCAACCTAGATGCCCTTCAGTTGATGAATGGATAAAGAAACTGTGGCATATTTATACAATGGAATATTACTCCGCAATGAAGAATGATAAAATTATGGCATTTGTAGGCAAATGGTCGAAATTGGAGAATATCATGCTAAGTGAGATAAGCCAATCTCAAAAAACTAAAGGACAAATGATCTCGCTGATAAGCGGATGAGGACATATAATGGGGGGTGGGAGGGGCTAGCATTAGGTTTAGGGTTAGGTTTAGAGTTAGGCTAAGGAGAGCAGTAAGAATGAAGGAAAGAAGGACTGTGTAGAGGGAAAAGAGGGGTGGGAGGGGTGGGAGGGGTGGGAGGGGTGGGGGGGAGGGGAAAAATATAATAAACATCATTACCCTATGTAAACGTAAAAAAAATAAATAAATAAATAAAAAAAAAAAAAAAAAAAAAAGAAGAACTTACAAATCTGTCAAGTGGGTAGAAAAGTAACATGAGTTTTACCCTGGTAAGAGAACAAATATATTTAGGGATTTTAAAGATCACATAACATAAAAATAGAGGGTTCTAAACTATAAGTTAATTCAGTCATTCATTCAACAAATATTGTTTAGTCTCTACAGTACATCAGAAAATGTGTTAAATGTTGGGAATGCACAGATAAAGAACTCAAAGACCAGAAGGGGAGACAAATAAACAATTTATATGGAAATTAAAATAAAGTTACAAAATAAAGGAGAACCCCCCCCAAGCTTGAGGGATTAAAGAAGATTTATCAAAAGAATCTTTTTCCAGTTTTTCAAGGTACAATTGCTAAATTAAATTGCATATATTCAAAGTTCACAGCATGATGCTTTGATATGCAGTGTGTAATTGTTAACAGAATCAAATTAATCAATACATCCATCACTAGAGTTACCATGTGTGCATTGTGAAGACATTTAAGATCTGTTCCTTGTAAATATCAAGGAATCAATACAGTATTCTTAGGGATCATTACCATGCTATAATTAGATTTCAGAATTTACTCATCTTAAGACTGTAAGTTTATATCCTTTGACCAATTTCTCCCCATATCCCACCATGCCCCACCATGGCATTCACCATAATATTCACTTCTTCTATGAGTTAAACTCTTAAATTTCATGTAGATGTGAGATCACAATGTCTTTCTGTGTCTAGGTGATTTCACTTAGCATAATGTCCTCCAGGTTAATCCAAGTTGTTGTAAATAGCAGAATTTTAGAGAAAGTGAATCTTAGAAAGTAAGTAGAATTTATCCCTGTGAACAATGCAGAACAAAACAATAAGCAAAACAAAATTAAAAAGTATGTGCAAAGACCTGAAGCATGAAAGGGCAAGGAGCAAGCAGTCCAGTGCAGATGATATTACAAGTACAGAAAACCTGAGCAAGAATTCTGATGAATCCTGCTGGAAAGGTAGGCAGGAGGTATATCACATACCATGCTAAGAACTCTAAAAGCAACAAGTTTAAATATGTATTTTCAAAAATTTCCCTGGTAATATAGCCTTTTGAATTGATTAAAGATAATGGCATTGTAGTCAGGGAGGCCAAGTAATAATTTATGTAAGAAACAATGTGTGCCTGAACACTGAACACTACTGCTAAACTATAGCAGGATGGATCCATGTAATTTTGAAGGAGCAAAAATTGTAAGACTGGGATATTTAGATGAGAGAGAGAGGAGACAGTATTAAGAAATATTTAGAAAATGTTTTCACCAGTTGTATAGATAGTAATGCAGGCACCAACATGGGAATAAAGAAAAAAGAATGTGTTTGAAAGACAAGGGTTAAGCATGTTTCGTCATCTACCAAATTTCAAATGCCACCATATGAAATAAACGAAAACATACTATACATGGATATAGAATTCAGAGAAGAATCTGACCTAGAATAGAGACATATGAATTATCAGCACCCAGTAGGGAGCCAAAGCTATGTGGAAGGTTACAGGGCCTTTATCCCAGATAAGTGTTACAAGGAGAAGAATCTAGGAGTTATAAATTGTTGTTCAAGGATGTCATCCTAATAATTTTATGTGCTAACCTCAAAGGACAAACACTGTATATTTTTTAATTACCAAAAAGGGCATCATAAAATACTGAATTTTTTTTAATTAAGTTTGAAAATTTTAAAAAATGCACACCAGAGTTTAGGACCTGTGATATTATGATTAATCATCATTATAAGGAACCATATAGAAAGATGAGATGAGTTCTATATCAGGGAAAATTAAAAATGTGGGTCTGATCACCTTAAAATGGAGAAAGTATATTGAAGGACACATGACAAAAAAATCTAGAAATCAAGAATGAATTTGACAATTTGTTAACAGAATTTTTTTTACTAAATGTAGAAACACTGGATCAAAACACTATAACTCACATTACCTAATAGCATGTGACCTGTATTAGGAGTTTAATAAATTTTTATTGAAGAAACAAAAAGAATAATGAATTAAAAAAATAGGTCAGAGGAAGTTAAATTCAAAATGGTGATGGAAACCTTAAATATGATTACTCTGAGAAATCAAATTTTTGAAGAGGATAATTAACTATACCTATCTTCACATTAAATATTAGCAAAACCATTGGTGCTACTATGTTGGAAAACTGATAATATCTATCAGAACTGAACACAACCATTTACCAAGCTATTCCACTGCTAGGAGAGGATACACATATATTGAAATGTGTTCATATGTTCATCAAAAGACATTTTAAAAAATATTCATAGCAGCCATCTTCATATTAGCTCTAAAATGAAATCAACACAAAGTAATAAGGATAAACAAAATTCAACTTACATGCAGCAATACGATACACGGAATGAAAAACACCAGACACTTATTGTTTGATTCTGTCCATATAAAGTTCAGACTCGGAAAATGAATCTATGTTGTTAGAAATCAGAATAGTGATTATTCAGGGAGAGAAGTTCCGCTCTAGACTTAGCAGGAAAACTGCTTTTCAGCAATGTAACAAAAGAACTCAGTGAAACTTCATACTGAACTGCAGGAAAAAAAAAATTATAGAGCTACCGAAAGTGGGTAACTAGAGCATGAGAAATAATACCTTAGAGACGCTGCACCAGAGTGGAGCAGGAAACTAGACAAAAGAGATGCACAGCCAGAGGATAAAGAAATTTAAAAATAAAGAAAAACTGATTTGGGGCAACCCAGGGTCTACAGAACAAGACCGATTTTAATGGACACAGAGTTGATACGGAAAGTTTAACAATGAAAACAAATCCAAAGCTGTTTTGGGGGGTGAAAGCATTCCGTGCATTCCATGCAGGCGGCAAACCCTGCACTGGGCCTGCACAGAAAGCCCTTCAGAGGTGCGGCGCAGGGAAGCCTAACACAGGCGTCTTCTGCAGGCACATTGCATAAAGCCCTCTTAGGTGTGGAACAGGCTGGCAGGTGAGGAATATGTTCACGGAAGCTGAAAGTTGTCCCTGTGCTGCTTATACAGCTGCAAAGGACTGGGAACTCATAAAAGATGTTACCAGCTCCCAAAGAAAAATTCTCAGAGGGTGCCTGAAACAAGAGAGGCTGAAACAGGCACAAACTCCCGTAATTACTGGCGGCCCATAAGAGCTGTTGTGAAGGCTCTCCCTGCAGTCACACAAGCGCATCTGCACACCAGTTGAGTATTAACTTCAACTCAAAGAATTGAGGAGACCAAAACACCAAACCAACAACCAGAACTCAAGGAGGAACAATCAGAGAGGGACCTCAGGTTCCACCCCTTGACGTCTATTCATATATCAAAAACAGAGCACAGTCTCAGAACAAATAAGATAATTACATACCAAAAAAATGTTTAAAAAGGAGGAAGGGGAATCTATCTCAATTGATGCACAAATCCAAGACCACTGAAAACATGAGGAAACAGGCCAACAAAATTCAGAATCCCCCAACAAAATATTCCACAGATATGTAAGTGGACAAAGTTCCAGAGAAAGGTGATAAAAAAACTGATTATTAAAATGTTCAATGAAATAAAAGAAGGTCTAAGGAATAAATTAAGAGAGCAAATAAGAGATGAATAAAGAAACAGAAATACTGTAAAGAAACTAATCAGAATTTCTAGAAAGATACAATCAATCAAATTAAAAATTCACTTGAAAGCATCACTAACATACTACATTGAATTAAAACGGATAATTTACAGAAATAATTTAATTATTAGATAATTTACAGAAAACAGATAATTTACATCCACAGCAGTGAAGGTGAAACCTGTGAAGGGTTAGTCCCTATGCCCTAAAAGTACGTTTTACCTGAAGGCCCAGATATTTGTAAGTCCAGCAGAGATTGGCAGCTCCACATCAATAGGGGCATGATCCAAATCTCAAATACACACCAACAGAGTTCCAAAAACCCCTGAAGTCAAAATCCTAACTGGTAACTCCAATGCAGAACTCTGCATTATTGTTATAGGATCACACAATTCATCAGCACTCCCCAGTCTATCTCACCTAATACCGGGAGATTGGAAGTCGAGAGTTACTACACCAGGCCAGCAGCTAGGTGAGGAACACAAATACAGTGGCTAAAAATACAGAGCCAAAAATAAATATTAAGAATAAAAATCCACCCCTGCAAACAGATTTGACCACCAAAGTGGAAACAAGTCCTCTATCTTTCATTAAGATTTTTTTCTTTTTATGTTTTTTCTTTTGTTTCTTTTTCTTAGTTTTTCTTCATATTTGACTTTTATACTCTTTTTAAGTTTAACATTTTTTTCAAATTTTCAAACATTTCATCATACTATATTATTCTTAAATTTTTATTAGGCATGCTTTTGTGAGCATTTTTTTTTTATTATTTAGCCTTGATTAGGTTGAGAGGGAGTATAATTATATAAGAGTTCAAGTTGTTTGATCTGATATTTACTGGTTTATTCATACCTAGGTTCTGGGCTCTTCTATCTTATCTTCTTAACTCTCTTTACCCAGTAAGAGCCAAAATGTCCCATTCCCACCTGCTCTTTCTTCTTTTCATTATTTTCAGTTAGTTTTTTATTGCTTCTTCTTTACAGTTGACACCTGCTTACCTATCTCCTGCCTCTTCTCTGATAATTTTTTCAAGCATTTCAAACTTTTTCTTGCCTTTTTACTCTATTTTGTCTTACTTTAGAAGCTATAATCCCAATAAATAGTGGAATATAAATAGTTTATATAATTTCTATTCCATTCAAGTAGCAGTGATTATTATTTCAGTAGAGAACATAGTAGACACCTGCTCTCAAATGCCTGACCAAGTTCATGGTTTTTTTATTGTTGCTAATATAGTTAAATACTAATACCAGCATTTAGTGGCAATTAGCATCATAGTTTTCAAAATAGACAGCAGGCATTTATCTTATGGGTCTCCATCTGTAGCTGACATTAGTAATATTTCTGGCTCCCCTTTTCCTCTAAGAGGGGCTAGAAAGAGATGGAATGCTTCAAGATCATAGTTAGAGATCCTGCTGCCAAGAAATACTCACATCTCAACCAAGAAACAATGAATCTCATCCCACACAAGTTTTAGCCCCAAGTGAGTATTAACTTCAACTCAAAGAATTGAGGAGACCAAAACACCAAACCAACAACCAGAACTCAAGGAGGAACAATCAGAGAGGGACCTCAGGTTCCACCCCTTGACGTCTATTCATATATCAAAAACAGAGCACAGTCTCAGAACAAATAAGATAATTACATACCAAAAAAATGTTTAAAAAGGAGGAAGGGGAATCTATCTCAATTGATGCACAAATCCAAGACCACTGAAAACATGAGGAAACAGGCCAACAAAATTCAGAATCCCCCAACAAAATATTCCACAGATATGTAAGTGGACAAAGTTCCAGAGAAAGGTGATAAAAAAACTGATTATTAAAATGTTCAATGAAATAAAAGAAGGTCTAAGGAATAAATTAAGAGAGCAAATAAGAGATGAATAAAGAAACAGAAATACTGTAAAGAAACTAATCAGAATTTCTAGAAAGATACAATCAATCAAATTAAAAATTCACTTGAAAGCATCACTAACATACTACATTGAATTAAAAAAAAATAGAACTTCAGGCCTTAAAAGCAGAGTATATGAACTTGAGTACACAAAATGCAATAAAGGGGGGAAATGATTGAACAAAATCAGACTTTATAGGAATTCTGGGACAACATTAAAGGACCAAATCTGAGAATCACTGGAATAGAAAAGAACATGGAGACACAAGCTAAAGATAGTTTTGGAAAATTTTTCATATCAAAATTAGATAGATATTCACATACAAGAAGTATGCAGGACCCCAAACAGACATGATCAAAAGAGAATTTCTCCAAGAAAAATCATAATCAAAATGCCTAGCATATAAAGAAAGAAAGAAAATTAAAACTGCAGGAGAGAAACATCAGGTCACATTCATAGGCAAACCAATAAGGCTCACACCTTATTTCTCAATTCAGACCCTAAAATCAAGGAGGACATGGAATGAGATATTCCAAGCTCTAAAATCAAACAACTACTACCCAGGGCTACTATACCTAGCAAAGCTCAGTTTCAAATTACAGAGGGAAATAAAAACTTTCCATAGCAAAAATAAAATAAAATGATCCATGACCACCAAGTCAGAACTACAAAGAATATTCAAAGATAAAGTGCACAAAGAGGAACCAAAAAACAAATCCCAAAACTCGCATAGAAGAAGATCAACTGAAGAGTAATCTACTAAGTGAGAATCAAGACAGTATTAAATATTGCAAAAAATGTCAGGAAAACCTAAACATATATCCATATTAACACTGAATGGTAATGATTTCAATTCCCTAATTAAAAGTCCTAGATTAGCAGAATAGATCAAAAATCAAGATCCAACTCTATGCTGTTTACATGAGATTTATCTCATAAGCAAAGACTCTCACAGGCTAAAGGTAAAAGGATGGGGAAAATATTCCACAAAGAGTCCAAAAACAAGCAGTAGTAACTGTTCTCATATCTGACAAAGTATATTTCACACAAAAATTAATCAGAAGAGACAAAGAAGGCCACTACATCCTGATAAAGGGAACAATCCAACAAGAAGATAAAATGATAGTAAATGTTTATGACTCAAATGTCAGTACACCCAATTTCATTTTTTAAAAAATTACTCCTTGACATTAAATCCCAGCTTGACCCCAGCAAAATAATATTGGGTGACTTGAATACCCCTTATCACCAATAGACAAGTCATCAAAAAATAAAATTAATAAAGATATTTCCAGCATAAATAAAACTATATATCAAATGGACCTAACAGACAACTACAGAATATTTCATGCCAAAACAGTTAAATTTACCTTTTTCTCAGCAGTTCATGAAAGTTTTTCCAAAATAGACCATATGCTAGGTCACAAAGTAAATCTTAGCAAATAAAAAAAAATTGATATAATCCCATGCATACTCTCAGATCATAATGCAATGAAACTAGAAATCACCAGCAAGAAAAATAATAGAAATCACATAAACATATGGAGATTGAACAATATGCTTTTGAAGAATAAATCAATAAAGAAATGAGTAGAAATCAAGAAATTCTTAGAGACATAAGAACAGAGACACAACATACAACATACCAAAATCTCTGGGACAATATGAAAGTAGTTCTGAGAGGACTTTTTTTTAAGACTGCATTTTAATTTATTGTACACAAATGGGGTACAACTTTTCATTTCCATGGTTGTACACAATGTAGATTCACTTCATTGTGTTGTACACAATGTAGAGTGAATACACATAGGGTAATAATGTCTGTTTCATTCTACTATCTTTCTGTCCCCCACCCCCTCCCACCCATTTTCCTCTACACCATCCAAAGTTCCTTCATTCTTCTCTTCCCCCACCATCTCCCCTCATTTTATAGCACTGAGTGCCTACATTAAAAACATTGAGATATCCCAAATAAATAAGGTTATGCTTACCACAGTCTTAGAAAAAGAAGATCAAACTAATTCCAAAATCAGTAGAAAACAGGAAATAATTAATAGCAGACCAAAAAAATCAATGAAATAGACAATAAAAAAATACACAGGATCAATACAACAAAGAGTTGGTTTTTGAAAAGATAAGATGAATAAAGTCTTAGCCAAACTAACTGTGTGTGTGTGTGTGTGTGTGTGTGTGTGTGTGTGAGAGAGAGAGAGAGAGAGAGAGAGAGAGAGAGAGAGAGAGAACAAGACAGAGAGAGAGAAGCCCAAGTCAATAAAATAAGAGATGAATAAAGAGATATCACCGCAGATCATTCTGGACACTAGAGAAACATCAGAAACTATTTTGAAAATTTATACTTCTATAAACTAGAAAATCTGGAAGACCTTGACAAATTTCTAGATACATATGACTTGCCCAAATTGAACCAAACAGAAAACTTCAGCAGACCAGTATCAAGTAATAAAATTGAAACAGCAATTAAAAGTCTACCAAAAAAAAAAAAAAAAGCTCAGAACTAGAGGAATTCTCAGCTGAATTTTACCAGATCTGTAGAGCAGAACTAATACCAGTCTTTCTTTCAAATTATTCCATTAAATTAAAAGGGAGAGAAGACTCCCAAACATATTCTATGAAGCCAGTATAACTCTGATATCAAAAACAGAAGAAGACACATCAAGAAAACTACAGATCAATATCCCTGATGAACAGAGATGCAAAAATTCTTAATGAAATATTAGCAAACCACATCCAAAAACACATCAAGAAGATAATACACCATGGTCAAGTGGGTTTTATTCCAAGGATGCAAGGTTGGTAAAACATATGCAAATCAATAAATGTAATTTACCATTTAAATAGAATTAAGGACAAGAATTACATGATCATCCCAATAGATACAGGAAAGACCCTTGATAAAATCCAGCAACCATTCATGTTTAAAATGCTGGAAAAGTTAAGGATGCAAGAAAATTACCTCAACATCATAAAGCATATTTATGACAAACCCAAGGCCAACATCATACTAATAGGAGAAAAGACTGAAAGCATTTCCTCAAAAATCAGGAAAAGACAAAGCTGTCCACCTCTTGTCACTCCTATTCAATATACTCCACAAAACATTAGCCAGAACAATCAACCAAGAGAAGGAAATTAAGGGAATGCAAATAGGAAAAGAAAAAAACCAAACTATCCCTGTTTGCTGATGGCATGATCCTGTAACTAGAAGATTCATAAACTCCACCAAAAGTTTGTAGATCTTATAAATAAATTCATCAAAATAGCGTAATATAATTAGCTTTCCTATATACCAACAGTGATTCAGCAGAAGAAGAAATCAGAAAAACCATTCCCTTCACAACCAAAAATAAATAAATAAATAAGAAATTGATCTAACCAAGGAGGTAAAAGAGCTATACAATGAAAATTACAGAAGAAAAAAATTGAAGAAGAGTTTAGAGGACAGAAAGCCCTCCCATGTTCTTGGACAAGCAGAATTAATATTGTCAAAATGATACACTACCAAAAGCAATATGCAGATTCAATGCAATCCCCATCAAAGTACCAATGACATTTTTTCACAGAACTAAAAAAAAAAAAAATTCCTTTAATTCATTTGGAAGAATAAAAGACCCAGAAAAGGCAAAGCAATACTGAGAAAAGCAGTGCAGGAGGCATCACAATACCTGATCTGAAATTAAACTACAGAGTTTTAGTAACAAAACCAGCAGACCAATGTAATACAATAGAAGTCACACAGACAAACCCAAATACTTACAGTCATCTGACACTTAACAAAGTTGCCAAAAATATATTTTGGTGAAAACAAACTTTTTAACAAATGGTGCCAGGAAAACTGGATATTTATATGTAGAAAAATGAAGCTATACCTCTCTCATTCTACACAAAAGTCAATCAAAATGGATCCAAGACTTAGGAATCAGACCAGAAATCTTGCAACTGCTTGAAGAAAACATAGGGTCAACACTCCATCATATAAGTGCTGGCAGAGACATCCTTAACAAAACTTCCCAAAACACAAAAAATAAATCCAATAATCAATAAGTGGGATGCCATTGAACTAAAAAGTCTCTGCACAGCAAAGGAAACAAGAGTGTGAAAAGATAATCTACAGAATGGGAGAAAATCTTGGTCAACCAACAACCAACAGGGGATTCATATCCAGAATATACAAAGAACTCAAAAAACTTTAACATAAAAAACTCCAAAATAACCCAATCAATAAATGGGCAAAATAAATAAACAGAACTTCTCAAAAAAAGAAGCACAAATGACCAATAAATATATGAAAAAAAATGTTCAACATCTCTGGCAATCAGGAAAATGCAAATCAAAACTACATAAGATCTCATCTCATTCCAGTCAGAATGGTAATAATCAAGAATATGAATAATAATAAATGCTGGTGAGGTTGTGAGGAAAAAGGTACCTTGTACATTGTTGGTAGAAGTGCAGACTAGTACAACCACACTGGAAAGCAGTATGGGGATTCCTCAAAAAAATAGAATGGAATCATCATATGACCTAGCTATCCCACTCCTTTCTATTTTTCTGAAAGATCTAAAATCAGTATGCTATACTGATACAGCCACCTCAGTGTTTACTGAGGCATAATTCATAACAGTTAAATTATGGAATCAACCTATATGCCTACCAATAGATGAATGGATTAAGAAATTATAGTAAATGTATATAACGGAGTTCCACTCAGTCATAAATTAGAATGCAATCATGGCATTTGCTGGTAACCAGATGGAAATGGAGAACATTATCCTAAGGGAAATAAGCCAAACTCAGAAACTCAAAGGTTAAATTTTTTCTCTCATATGTGGGAACTACAGTAAAATAAATGAAATGAGAAGGGAAGAAGAGGATATCATAAAGAAATAGGGAAGATCTGCAATGTAGAAGGAGGAGATTGAGATAGTGAAGGGAAGGAAAGAGGAGGCAATGTGGAATGAATTCTTAGACACTCATGCGCATATATAAATATACCACAGGGAATTTCACCTTTATGTATAAGTGAAAGGATCCAATTAAAAATTAATAAATAGATGAGCGAAAGGAAGTCTAGCAGAGTAGAGAAAGGAGACAGGGAGAGGAGAGAGGATGGGAGGGAAAAGGGGAATTGTGAACTGAAATCAAATTCCATGCAGTATGATTTTGTCAGAAATCCAACTGCTATGTATAACTATAATGCACTAATAAAAAAAGAATAGTGCTTACTCTTTTTTTATTCTTTTTAGAAATACATGACAGCAGAATATATTTGAACATATTTACATACATGGAGTATAACTTATTGTAATTAGGATCCCATTTTTGTGATTATACATGATGTGGGATTCATGATGGTGTATTCATATACAAACATAAGAAAGTTATGTCCAATTCTATTCTTGAGGAGTAAATAGAGATTAGAAAAGGATAAGGAATATTTGGATTCTGATAATTTTCTGTTTCTCATTCTGGATGCTGGTTACATAGGTATGTTTAGGTTTGAAAAATTAATTGAACTGTAAATTTTTCAGCTGTGTACTTTTCTGAATGCAATAATCTTCAGTAAACTAGTCATTAACAGTTTACATATAATCATAATAACCCAAAAATGTCAGTAAAGTCAATCAAATAACCATGGTATGAGACTTCTCTTGGCAAATGACATTGGTATGAACTAGCTGTGAACCTGTCCTTCTGTCTTATTTCCTATTTTAAAGGGGGGATGTGAAAATTGGGTATGCAATCCATCTTTTCTACCCATTTTCAGGGTTTGTTTTAAAAAGCAAGAAAAAAATCTGAATATTTGAAAAACAAAAATAAGAGAAAGTTGGCTATCAGAAAGAGCAAAACTAAAGAATTTTCACAGTATTTGATTCCATGTGCCCTTAGATAAGCCTGCATTCATTTCAAAAAAACAACAAAAACTTCCTTACTAAACTTCATCCCTGTCCATGTGGAATAGCTCAGCAGATACTCTGCTCAACAAAGCAGAACTACATTAACAAATTATTAAGTCTCTCTTCCAGGTATTTAAGTGAGGTTTCTGAAGCTAACAAAGTCACTCTGATAGGGAAGGAAAAGAGAACCTATAAAGAGCAGTTTTGTTTTCTTAAGATTAAGAAACAGATAACATGAAAACTTATGTATACATTGCTATCTGGATTCCATTTTTGCTTGGTTTCTATTTACAGTCTGCTGTCTGCCAGGATGCTATATGCCAACTGCTTTATTGGTCACTAGGAAGATTCATGTTCTATCAAAAAAAAAAAAAATAGTGCAAATGCCTGCTGATTTAAATGTTTTTCTCCAACATAAATTAGGAATTGGAATTTTTATCCTTAACAGAGCAGAGAAATTTAAGATGGCAAAACAAGAACAGACAACAGATAAAGTGTTGAAGGGAAAAAATTGGAGAAAAAATGCAAGATTTTTTTTATAATAAAGACATCATTAAGCAGCAGAAAGGCCTTTACCACTTTCTATTCATTTTTTACCAGTTAACATTTCATATTAATAGGACAAATTCAACAAAAGGAAAAATAAAGGAATTCTTCAAATTCAAATAGGAAATTGAGAAACTATATAATAATAGAATTGAGATATCCTGTAAGGTATGTATATATTCTGGGCCATTAACACATACCTCGGGTAGTTTTGTGAATGGTAACAAATCAAATGAATCACCTAACAAAACATTATTACCTAATTCTAATGCAGAATACTGTGTCAACCAAGAAAATGTGTATGTGCCTGTGTGTGTATAAGTTCAGAAATATCCCATGTCCATTTTCTATCCATTCAAAACAAATACAATGTATATCTGTCTATTGTTTGCCTAGGACTTGTATCTAAAAAAATGAAATTCTATCTGAAGTCACTTGTTTTATGATTTTAAAAAGTACAAGGAATAAACAGAAAAATAATGACTTACTTCAGCAGGATCCAGATGCTATACCTCATGATTCCCTTCCATATGTATGCTTTATCTTTTAATGTAACAAAATTCAAATATCCATAAGTCAGAAAATTTGTCCGCTATAGATTAATTAACAAGTATAAGACTTAAATTGAATTTTGACACCTTATCAAATGTCAATACATATTGTTATCCTAACAATTGTATCCTATGTAAGACTTTGCAACTCACTTGTGAAGTAGGCCACTTTTTTTCTGCACATTCTGGTGTATATTAGAAAGCAAATAGTCCAAATAGGATGCAAGTTTTAGGGATATTGATACAACTTCATAGTTAATAATTCCTTATGCTTCTGTAGTGGGTTATTCTATCAACTTAGTTCCAGAAATTTTTTCACAAAAGATCCTATGAGAAAACACAAAATGTATTATGCCTAGATGCCAAAAGAGGAAATGGACATTTGTCCAAAGGCATACACAGATTAATAAAAAGTTAGCAGTAGTGATTGATTTTAAGAAAGTCAACATTTACTGAATAGCTATAATGCTTCCTTCACCCACTCTAATTGCTTTCTCATTTAATGGCCAAGCTATGGACAGAATCCAAGATTGGCTCCTGTCTCAACATTCTTTCTACCCAACATGATTTCTATTTGCTCTATCGGTAGCTTCATCATCTGCTCCCAGAGATTGCCAAAAATCCTCCTTTATCTCTGCCTTTCTGTGGTAATACAACAGAAAATACATATTTCAGGCATATTTTCTGACAAATAATTGTCATACTTAATACAACTTAGATCCAAAACACATTCCTTAATTCAATTTCAGAATAAGACTGATTTTAAAAATAAGTAAATAAACCCTGAAATCAAAAGTAAGAGACTAGAAACTACAGTGTGGTACATAAGATCATTTAGAGTACTCAAAACTATCAATCAGAGATAAATAGTGGAAGAGTAAAATTAAGAAGTAACATCTTGAACATTCTGATCTACTTTTGATAAAGAAATATTTTAAATGTGGCATCTCAGTATGATAGCCTTAAAAAAAAAAAAACTATTCCCCTTTTAGTTTAATTCAACAATGTTGAAATACCTACCAATAAAAAGGTGTGATGTGAAAGCTAATACTATAAACTCAGACGACATTTATTGTAAACAGGAGGTATAAGTAGAACAGATATTAGTCAACAGGAAGTGACAAAGCCATGGTACACAAAAGAGTATCTCCCCCCTTCTGAAACAGTCAAATCCAAATTAGCCAGACAAAAAGAATCACTGACCTCTGTTTTAAAACATGGACACAGATATTTCTGTGAGTGTTGGTCACTTTATAGTCATAGGATGTGGGTATCTGACCCTGGAAGAGATTGGAAAGATAGATAATGCACATCTCTGGACCAAAATGAGCCTATAATAAGCCAAGGGGAGTGAATGTGGAACAACTCCAAGGCAGGAATTTGATCTCATTATAAAGGAAGTCATATGACCTTTGGGGTTAGAATCTCAAGGCAAAACTCCTCCAAGTAGAAAATTTGAGTAGAATAATTCACCTTCCTTCAGCTACAAATGGGAATATAATTCCTACCTTTCAAGGTATTAATGAGGTGAAATAATTCAATGCAAAACTTTTTCTAGCATTTTCTTACTCGCCTTTCTCCATGCAGCAAATTATTGACCATATTCCCTCCTCTAAGTGTTTTCCCTCTCTTCTTAGATAGCAGTGAATTCTAAATTTAAATTGGTGGTATTTACTTCTCTATTTTCTAAGATCCAGTAACATAACTGAAATTAGATCTCAAAATAAACATGTCAGAATTTGAACTCAATGTCTTTCTTGCACTCCTGTTACCAGACCCACATCTGGCTGCTCACCACTTGAAAGTCAATACTTTGAAGGTAAGTGTTAATGGAAGAGAAATCAGTTTTATTCAAGGGTCAGCATCCTGAGAAGGGGTTGCTATTGCCTAAGAGCAATCTTAAGGAACTCAGGGACACAAAGATCTTTTATAAGGAAAGATAGGAGAAGCAAGGAACAAGGAGAAGGAGGGAGACTATGTGCTGGGTGGAGTCTTCTTCATTTAGCATGTCTCTCCTTTTCTCCCCCTCTTCAGCTAGAATATTACAAAGAACTTTGATCTCCTAGGGATAGTCACAAACATATTACTTTTTTGCAAGTTAAATATCAAGCAATTTAAATGCTTTTTTTAATTTGATGCACAGAATTAAAGAATAAGGAAGGACATGATAATTCTGATTTTATCTGAAGAGCAACAGATGACCTGGGTCCTGTAAAACTAAGATTATTCAGCTGTTAACATCTTACTTTTTTAGGTGTGGCTTTTATTTAGAATTTAAATTTTAAAGGAAAGGGAAAGGAAGCAAAAGTAACTCTGCCAAGGACAGCACTCAAAGGATCAGACACTATTAGAGTTGCACTTCCCATGTGCTTCTCTTCAAACCTTCTCAGTTTGAACTGTCCCAATCTGTCTGATCTACAAGGAGCCTGAGGAATCTCCTCGATGTTTCCATTCTCTCATCTCCACCATTAATGAGGTTTATTCATCTACTCATTAAATTTTTCTGTAATATGTACCCTTGTTCTTATCCTCACAATGGCACAAATCTAGAAAAGAAATGATTAGGAAGACAAGGGTTTATGAATACAAATAGAACAGATTAGAGAAATATTTAATAAGAGGCAGAATTTTTTGGACTGATACCATCTTTTCTCTGTAAAACCACCAGAGGAGTCTCTTTAAAATTCAAATCGGATCCTCACTTCCCAAAGTAAAAATTAATCTACATATGATAATTCTCATTTTGTTTATTACAGATGTGTATAATCTGACTCCAGATTCTCTTTACCTCACTTCCTGCTACTCCCCTCATAGTCAGGCACCCTCCTCAGCAGCCACACAGAATCACGTGAGATTTCATGGGTGCCTTCGCCAGAATTATGTTCCAATCTCCCCTTGTACCTTCTAGTAAATGCCTAGTCATCTTTCCTGGTAAATGCATAGTCACACTTTAATACATCTTGAATTCTCACATTCTATCACACATGAATTCCACTCAGGTGCTTCTTTTTTTTCACAATACTACTCTATCGCATTTTAAATACTTTCATATAGTTATTTGTTGAAACATCTGCATATCTCACCAAATCATAAGTTTCTTTTGAGGTCAAAATGATGTTTTAATTCTTCCATTCACTGGGTTTTGTAGAGAAGCCAGCACAAAGTATCCAACGAATTCATACTATCTCTCGCCACTTAAAAGTAATCACAAAACTTTGAGTGTCACTGCCATAAGATAATTTACTTTTCCATGAATAAAAATTCTAACTTTGGAAAAGGATATCACAACTGCAAAAAGCTAAGTTCTGCTTAGTCTGGAGAGGGAATGTTTTTACTTGTATTATCAATTAGGCTACCTAGATTTACTTATGAACTGTTCTCCAAAGTGTTCTGGGCAAGATCTCTTTTAAAAAAACCAATGATGACAGTTTTTAGCACTTGTATGAAAGTGTGTCATTCAGAGTTTATTGCTAAGAATCTCAGGCTATTCTAGAAAATACCTGGTTTCTAGCACATTCCTCAGCAGGAAGCAAGACTCTAACAGAATCAGGTAAAAATGTCCCATATTTCACATGTTTTTCAAAAAGCTAAGTTAGTGCCCTGTGTTAACAACTTAGGTGAATAATTTTGCTATATTTTGGGTATTCTGAAAAATTGATTTCTACAAGTATTTATACAGAGGAATGACACTCAGCTATGAGGAAATAAAAGGACAAAGTAAAACTAAGCGCCTAGCTCTGAAATCTTATGTTCCCCAGAGATTTTTAGACAATAACATACTAAAATAAATGAAATGAGTTGAAATTGGTGAAATAGATAAGAATTTCTAAAGGATTATAAGGGAAAGTAAGTGAAGCTTAAGAAATGCTTCACAGAGAGGTAGAAGAACATTTCTAAATGCGCCAAATAAAAGATAACTAAGAAAACTGATATTTAGGCCTCTCAAATGTAACATATCAAAACCTGAGCTCCTGACAGTCCCTTTACCCATTATTCCCAAAGTCCTTATCAGTCCAGTTAATGGTTTTTTCAGTTGCCCAGGCCAAAAGCTTTGTCATCTTTAAACATTTTTTCCTCATATAGTGTATCTAATCTGTCAGAAAAATCCTGAGTTTTACTTTCATTTATCAAGTATTTGACCTTTTATCACCTCTACATGTCACCATGTCACTGCTTAACTCAAAACATCCTGTGTTTTCTCCCTGACCCATTCCCAATACTCTCCTTGCTCACCGTGAACCAGCTGCATGGACCTCCTAGATGTTTTTCCAAGAAGCCAGGCATGTCCCTACATTAGGCCTGCCCATTGCTCTCACACTCATCTAGATCCATGACTGGCTCATTCCCTCACTTCTTTCAAGTCCTTCCTCAGAACAAAACAAAGCAAAACAAAAAATTAGTTCTTCAGGAAGACCTCCTCTGGTCACCCTATATAAAAATTCAACCAACAATTCCACCGTCAATATACAATATCCCCTCTTCTTGCTTTGTTTTCTTCTTACTATTATCACAAATACACTATATATTATAGTTATTTATCATGTTTGTTTTTGTCTTTTCTGGTAGAATGGAAGCTCCAAAAAGGTACATATAAGAGGTGCTTGATACTGATTTTAATTAATTTCTGTCTTTACTGATTTTGGTGTTGATATTTTCTTCCTTTTCTAGAGCCTTAAGATATAATGTTAGATTATTTATTTGGTATCTTTCTATTGTTTTAATGTATGAGCTCACTGTTATGAACTTTGCTCTTAGAACTGTCTTCATAGTGTCCCAAAGATTTTGATGTGTTGTATCACATTCTCATTTACCCCTAAGTATTTTGTTTAATTTTACCCCTGATTTCTTCTGCTATACATTCATAATTCAATAGTGTATTATTTAGTCTCCAGGTGTTAGAGTAGTATCTATTTTTTATCTTACAATTGATTTCTAATTTAATTTCACCATGATTTGACAGAATAAACAACAATCCAAATTTAGAATATGCAATTAACAATTTGAAACATCTTTCTGATAACACATATAAAAAACTGTCCTATAAAGGAGAATAAAATGTCAGAGAATCATCTAAGACAGGTAAACATCAGAGAGATAAGCAGCTCAGAAATAGTGCAAACTACCTGCTTTATATCTTTCATTCTAGAAACATATTTGAGAAAAAGTATATCTGTATATCTTAAGATCAGTTGGTGGTATTTCTTAGGTCATCTTTCATGCTTAACAAAATTCATACAGAAATCTTCTGAGTTTAAAAGAAAAAGAAATCAATTCAATGACTGCAGTCAAAAGGTCAACTGTATATGCCTGCTTACTATAAGACAAGTTGTATTCAAAATCTAGATCTCTATTTGACAGGGAGGAAATGCCTTACTCAAGAACTGCATATAGAGCATGATCATCTATATGCAGAGTATTTGCTGTTTAGTTTTTGCAAATTTAAATACTCATGTCTCTAGGAATGGCTTCAATCCACCTTGGTACATAAAATAAATTAGCATTTTTGTACTCTAGAGAGAAGTATGTGTTTAGCACCAAATGGAATCAGCAGATGACTAAATACACTTTTTTTCTTCCCTTGTTTCTATCATAAATACAACAGATGCAAGATGCTGGAATGTGGACAATCCCAGAAGGTTGATGTTTGTCTTTAATGTAGAAATAAACCATTCAAAAATTCATTCCATATAGCATTCCAGAGTTAGAAGAACCCATTGGTTCATTTATTGCATCAAGAGGACTTTATGACTAAACATATCACAGAAGTGTTCATAGTCTAAATGTAGCATATGGTTAACTTTGAGGTTGAAGATCTCTAAATATCATGAATTTAGAGCAATGGTTATCTAAGCCTAAGATAAATGATTACCACATAAATTATTTAGAGTTGCTATAGTTCACTCTAAATCCTGAACATTGCTCAATTCATGAGACACAAAGGATATAAGTATGAATTTCTAAAAAAAATAAGTTAATAGAGTACAACTGGTTTTGTTTTAAGTAGGAAAAATAGTTCTTGCTAATGAAGAGCTGGCATTCTTCACTCTCACCTTTTTTAAAAGCATAATACAAAAGAAAATAACCATACATTGCCAGTTGTCCAATTATCCTCTATGTTCCTAGAGGTTGTAGAGCTACTGCCATCCCAATCTGAGTTGTGCTTTCATTCTATTTTTATTCAAGTTTTGGAATATGTAAGGAATGAGTACTCAACTTCAGTAATACAATTTAACTTGATCAAGGAAATCTATGAAAAACCCACAGCTAATCATATCTAATGGTAAAAGATTGAATGATTTCCCCTTTTCACTACTTCTATTCAACATTGCACTGGAACTAATTCCAAATAATTTAAGAAAAACAACAAAATAAAACATATCCAGGTTGAAAATGAAAAAGTAAAACCTACTCCATTAGCAGATATGTGTCTTGTACAAAAAAAAATCCTAAGAAATCGATCAATTTTTAATTTATAAATCAAACTAAAAAATGAGATTGGCAAAGATGTAGGATGCAAGATCAATATAAAAAAATCAATTTCAAAACTGGATATTTGCAATGTAAAATCCCAAATTGAAATTAAGAAAACAATTTTGCATAAAATAAGATAAAAATACTCAGTAATAAGTTCAATAAAATAAGTGTAAAATATATACACTGAAAACTATAAAACATCATGGGAAGAAATTAGGTAAAGCTTAAAATAATTAAAGAACTTTTCATTTCATGGATTGAACTTAATATTTTTATCATGGCAATATACCCCAAACTAAACTATAAATTCAATGCAATCCCTTTCAAAATTCCACCTCTGCTTTTTGCAGAAGTTGGCAAGATTGTCCTAAAATGTATGCAAAAATGCAAGGGACAAAAATATCCAAAACAATATTACAAATAAGAACAAAGTAGGGGATGGGGATATAGCTCAGTTGGCAGAGTGCTTGCCTCACATCACAGACCCTGGGTTCAATCCTCAGCACCACAAATACAAAGAACAAAGAGGATTTACCAAATTTCAAAACTTACTACAAAACTGCAGGATGACATGTAACAAATCTAAGAACAGCTACATAGACCCAAGGAATACAATTCAGAATCTAAAATAAATTCTTAATTTATGAACAACTAATTTTCAACAATGGAGACAGAAAACTCAATGGAGAAAAAAAGTTTTTTCAACAAATGGAGTTGGGATAACTTAACAAAAGAAACAAGTAGGACCCCTACTGTGACTGCACCATGGTATTACTGACAGCTTTTAGTCAGGCTCACTAAAATAATTGGCAAAATTTCTGATTTTTATCAGAGAGAAAAAGATTGGAGTTTGAACAGGAAAGTAGCATATGTAAAATTGAGGCCAAAAAAAGGTGTGGTAGCTAAAAAGATTATGGCTGCTGAAGAGAAGCTAAACACTTTGCATGGGGACAACAGGAAATATGCTTTTATGGCATCTCAGGAATCAGCAAGACCACATCTATTTCAGACTCCAGGGTATAAAGTGAAAACATATTTGAGAAGAGACTTTGTGGGTTCCCTTCTTACACATGGGTGCTGAGGAAGTTGTTTCAAAAAAAGTTTTTTGTTTTTTTTTTTAACAATGCCTAGCCACACACTCAGAGGCTGCTGTGGCCATATTCCAAGGAGGCTCAGTTACTGCTCAAGATGACAGCTGACAGTGGTGGTGTTCATGTTGTACTGGTTCTGCAGGAAAGCAAGATACTGAAATTAGAGGGTCACAGAGGCTTCCTCAAGATATCAAAGGAAGGCCTGGGAGAATAGACAAAGTGTAACGTGTGTATTTCCTGAAAGGGTGATGAGTAAAACTGTGAGGATGAAGCCAAAGCTACCATGGAGAACCCCAGAATTCAATGATGACAGGAAGGTAGATGTTTGCTAAGGAAAGACTAAGAGGGAGCTACATGAACTATAACCAGCAAGGCCATAGGGGAAGAGCTGCCCAAATCCTTCAAAGATCACATCTCATCACCATGTGTCTGAGACTCTCAACATGGAAATACAGGACTTGCTTTCCCAGCTGGGTTTCAGTTTTATTTTGGTCCTATACCTTGTTTATGTTCCTATTTGTCTATCTAGGAATGAAAATGTTTATTCTTGATTTGGTCTTTACAGGGACTCATAGTCAAGAGTTTTCCTTGAATCTCAAATAAGACTTTGAAGTTAGACTTTTGGGTAATCCTGGAACTGTTAACAACATGGGGACTCATAGAGATGGACTGAATGCACTTTACATTGTAACATGGACAGGCCAGGGGCAGAATGTTAAGGGTTGGATATGTGTTATCCCCCAAAAAAATCAGGTTAGGCAATTTAGAAATGTTTAGAGGTATAATGATTAGATTATGAGAGCTATGACCTAATCATACTGATCCATTCATTGGATTAATAATTCAAGTGGATTACTGGGTATGGTTGGAAAAACTAGGTTACTGAAGGCATGCTGTTGTGGATTACATTTTATTCCTGGTCACTCTTACTTTCCAAATGCCTTAAACTGAGTGACTTTCCTCTGTCATGCCCTCCCACCATGATGTGCTGCCTCATCTCAGGCCAAAAGCAATGAAGTCAACCTACCATGAACTGAACCTCTGAAACTATGAACCCAAAATAAACTTTTCCTCCTCTATATTGTTCTTCATGGGTATTTTGCTCACAGTCACAAAATGCCACAAATACTAACAGGGAAGTTTATTGTAATCAGTGCTGACATCAAAAAAGCAGAAAGGTATTATGTAGACAACCTACTTTCAACCTAATGTTCTTTTAGAAATTAGACTAATAAGAACAAACCCAACCAGAAATTAGCAGAAGGATAGAAAAAATAATGAACAGAGCAGAAATAAATGAAATGTAGACTAAAAAAGAGAATAAATCAACAATGATGAATTGACATTTCAAAAATAAAACAAAAATGATAAAGTCAACAAGACTAAGAAAAGATTTAAAAGCAGAGATGAAAAGGGAGACAGTACAAATG
This sequence comes from Sciurus carolinensis, assembly GCF_902686445.1. Classification (NCBI taxonomy): domain Eukaryota; kingdom Metazoa; phylum Chordata; class Mammalia; order Rodentia; family Sciuridae; genus Sciurus; species Sciurus carolinensis. The sequence continues at coordinate 119,200,648 of NC_062217.1, forward strand.
ATAAAAGATAGTATGCAGAAAAACAAATTATCATTAGGTACTATTATCAACAACAACAAAGAAAGGCCTAGGATCAGATGACTTCATTGTTGAAATCTACCAAACATTTAAGGAAGTGCTAATATTAATTCTCCTTAAGTTACTCCAAAAAAATGAAGAGGAGGAAATTCTTCCAAACTCATCTGATAAGGCCAGCAATTACACTGTTACCAAAATTAAATAAGGACAAAAAATAAAAAGCCCTATATCCTAATGAACATAGATGAAAATATCTTCAACAAGATATTCTCAAATCAAATTCAACAGCACATTAAAAAATTATTAAGATGATCAAGAAGGATCAAGTAGGATTCATCCCAGGAATGCAAGGATGGTTCAAAGTGTAGAAATCAATAAACATGATACATAACATAAACAGAATGAAGAAGAAAAACCACATGATCATAGAAAAAAGATTTGATAAAATTCAACATCCCTTTTCAACATACTAAAGGTCATAATAATAAGCCAAATGATGATATACTACTGAATGGGAAAAAGTTGAAAGCTTTCTAAGATATGGAAAAAACAAAAATGCCCAGCTTCACCACTTAATTAAACATAGTACTAGTCCTAGCCAGAGCAATCAGGAAAGAGGAAGAAATAAAGGAATCCAAACTGAAAGGAGGAAATCAAATTGTCACTGTTTTAAGATTACATTGTGTGTATGTGTATGTGTGTTTATGTACATATGTGTTTATACATATATATACATATGACAAACATAAATATACACATATATAAATGACATCACAAAAAAATTAGAACAAAAAATGTTACCAAAGTCAAAAGGACATAAAATCAATACAAAAATCAGTAGCATACACACCAATAATTATCCAAAATATTAGTCAAGAAAGCAATTCCATTCATGTTAGCTATGAAAAAATCAAGTACCTAGCAATAAATTTAATCAAAGAGGTGAAAGTTTTCTGTAATGAAAAATCACAGAAACTGATGAAAGAAATAGGGGATAAAAAAAGGAAAGATAATGCATGTTCATAGGAGAAAGACTATTTCAAAATGTCCATACTACCCAAAGCAATCTATAGATTCAGTGCAATACTTTAAAAAGTACCGATGACTTTCTTCCCAAAACTATAGAAAATAATTGCAAAATTCATAGGGAACCAATAAAGGTCCTAAATAGCCAAAGAAACCATGACAGAGGAAGAAACAAAAACAAAACACTGGAGGCATCATAATACCTCACTTCAAAGCGTAATATGAAGCTATAATAAAGCAGCATGGTAATGGCATAAAAACAAAAATATAGACAAATGAAACAACTAGAGAATCCAGTTAAAAAAACCACCCATCTACCACTGATTTTTTTTTCCATCTGTACATTTTTAATACATATGCATGTATCTGTATATGTAGATATTCTTTTCTAAATAAATTTTATTAGCACATTTATGCACATTTATGGGGTACAGTATAATAATTTTTTGGCACTGAGGATTGATACATGTATACAATATGTAATTATCCATCAGGAAAATTAGCATCTCCATTTCCTCAAACATTAATCATTTTCCTATGTTAGGAACCTCTAGACCCTTTTATCCAAAAGGGTCATTTTGGAACACAGCAGCATAGACCGACATAGATTAGACAGTCTCTGGCTATGGCACACCAAAACTAATTCCTCCTCTCAGTCTCTTCTTTGGTGATTCTCCTCTATTCTCTTGACCAGGTGTGGTGGTACATTCCTGTAATCCCTACTACTCCAGAGACTGAGGCATGAGGCTCTCAACTTTGAGGCCAGACTCAGCAACTTAATGAGACTGTCCCAAAATCAACAACAAAAAAATTCTCCTCTGACCCCTTTCATCATCCCTCCCCATTACCCTTCCAACTCTAGTAACCACTATACCACTCTTTCTCTGAGACTGATTTTTTTCAGTTTCTATGAATAAGTGAGAACATGCCATATTTGTCTTTCAGTATCTGATTTATTACATTTTTATGCATTTGTTTATTTATTATTTTTATCTTCTTATTTTTTATTTCACAAACTGATTTTTTACAAAGGTGCCAAGAACTACATTGGAGAAAGGGCAGTCTCTTCAATAAGTGTTGCTGGAAAAACTGCATATCTCTAGGTAGAAGAATCAAACTTGATGCCTACCTCTCACTATATACAAAAATCAACTCAAAATGGATTAAGAAACTAAATATAAGACCCAAAACTATAAAATTACTGGAATAAAATATAGGTAAAATACTTTAAAACCTTGAGATAAGAAAAGATATTTTGGATATGACCCCAAAAATCACAAACAACAAAAGTAAAACCAGACAAATAAAATTATATCAAAATAAGAAGCTTCTTCAAAGTCAAGAAAACAGTCTACAGAATGGGAGAAAATATATGCAAACTATTAATCTGACAAGGGGTTACTAACCAGATCTCAACAGCAAATAACACTAATAATAATAGTAATCTGATTTTTAAATGGGCAAATGATGTGAATAGACTTTTCCCAAAAGATACACAAATGACCAACATGTATGTTAAAAAATGCTCACCATTACTAATCCTCAAGTAAATGCAAATCAAAACCACAATGATATATCATCTAATTCTGGTTAGAATGGTAATTGATGCTAGTGAGGATGAAGAGAAAGGAGAACTCTTACACTGTTAGTGAGAATGTAAATTAGTAAAGCCATTATAATAAACAGTATGGAGCTTCCTCAGAATCTCAAAGTAGACCCATCATATTATCTAGCAATCCCACTACTGCTTATATATGCAGAGGAAATGAAATTATTATATCGAAGAGATAACAATATGCCCATGTTTATTGAAGCCCTATTTACAATAACCAAGAAATGGAAACAACCTAAGAGTATCAAACTGACGAATAGAAAAAGAAAATGTGGTACATGTACACAATGGAATATCATGCAACCGCTAAAAGAAAATGAAATCTTGTCACTTGCAGCAACATGGATAGAACTGGAGGACATTAACTTAAGTGAAATAAATCAGGCACAGAAAGGTAAATACAATGTGTTCTCATTTGTGAAAGTTTAAAAGACTGGTTTCATAGAAATAAGGGAGTAGAAGAGAGGTCACAAGAAGTTAACAAGGGAAGGGAAAAGAGTGTGGATAATGGGCACTAAAATACAGTGGAGGAGGTAGTTCTAATCTTATATAGCACATAGAAAAACTGTAGTCTATAACAGGTTCGTTTTGTTAGGATCTTTTTTTGTGGGGGGGGGTGGTACTAGGGATTGAACACAGAGGTGATTTACCACTGAGCTACATCCCCTATTCTTTTTTAAATTATTTTTTATTTTAAGGCAGGGGCTCACTAAGTTACTTAGGACTTTGCTATGTTGCTGAAATTGGCCTCAAACTTGAGATCCTCCTGCCTCAGCCTCCCAAGCCATTGGGATTACCGGTGTGTGTCACTGTGGCTGGCTACAACAGTTTGTTAAACATTTCAAAATCACAGAGAAGTTTGAAACTTCCCAAAACATAAATTGTAACATTTGAGAAGGTGGAAATGATAAATTACCCCCAATTTGATCATTATATATTATATACCTATATTAAATTATAATACTATCCCATAAATGATTACAAATATTACAAACCAATCAAAAATAAAATTAGTACTAGATATATGCATAGGAAAGAAGAGACAAGAAGAACAAAGACTTGAGAGTCATTGGGCTTTAGTTTGAATTCCACTTCTGCTTTTCTTAGCAATATGGTTTTGGATAGGTTACCCTCTTTGAGCCTCTTTCCTCCTCTTAAAAATGACTCTATCTGAATCAAACATACTAAAAGAGATAAAATATGTAAATATGTTCTCCAACTCATTGCAGGTCCTTATCAAACTGCAGTAATTATTTGATGTTTTATATTTCCTGAATATAAAATACTGTACAGTAATATTTTCTATTCAATCCTAGTTTAAATGTTAGGGTTTTTTTTTTTTCTTCCAAAGAAGCTCTCTAACAGATAACACACAGAGCAGTGAAAAGCTGACGTTATCAAATTGCTTTATTGTCTGACACTTATTTTATTACAATCCATTCCCAGTGGCTCTGTGACTTAAATGTAAATTTCATCTCATCAGCATCGCCTTGTTTATTGGAATTGAAGTTCTCCTTCCCTGGGGTAGGTGTCCTTTTCTGCTCTGATTTGCTAGTTCTTCACCAACAACAGCAGAATTCTCATTACTCTCCATCCTGCCAGCAATGGAAGTAAGTGTAAATCCTCGGTGTGTATGGTGTGAATCAGTTGGCATTTTATAGAACTTCACATCTGGTACTTTTTTTTCTGTGTACATATCCTTTCCCTGGCATAAAGAGAAGGGTTTATGAATAATATCCTTACCTCAAGATGAAGAGAGCCTAGAAAGTAGAAGTTGGAAGTCTTTGGTAACACTCTAAATCCTCTCTCACAGGCTGAGGCATTTTTCTTCTTCTTCTTTTTCTTCTTCTTTTTTTTTTTTTTTTTTTTTAGTAAAAAGAAAAAGAGGGCTTGTAAAGAATGTAGGCAACTGTCTGCATTTGTGACTATACCTCTTGGACTTTAATACCGAAGGAAAAGATTCTATACGATTCTCCATGCCACAAATCAATGCATTAGTAACCTTTTTTCCACCTCTGACTTCTACCTCTCAGAACAGTGCCATGACATCCAGGAAAGTTGTTGAAAGTGGTGTTTATGATGCTATAAAAAAAAGATCCCAGATCACAATGGTACTGGGCTTGAAATTCCATCAGGTTTTAAACAGGAGTGTTGTTTTGGGCTTCTGGAGATGAAGAAATTGATGGCCAAAGCACATCTCATTTGTAAAAGAAGGGTAACGCTACCTTGCAGTAATGATTGACTAGTCTGAATAAATACTCTAGCCCTTGCATGTTATATCACTTTGGATTACTTGCCATCTGGCCCTGATAACCTATATTGCCTTAATTTTCTCCAAATGCAGTATTATGGCATTAAGCTTTCTTTCCTTCTCCTTGCCAGGTAATTTGTGTATGCATGTAAGATATTAATTACATGAACTTGTACCCTTCTCCCTTTTTAAATATTTCCTCCTTGAAGACTGAGTTTTAAAACCGGAGTCTGTCATTTCAGAACAAGCAGTAAGTTACTGTGACTTTTGCCTTTGCTACTTAGCCTTGCTGTGTTTCACTTCCCATTTGTGTCATTTTGCATTCTCATTTTCAGCATTATCTCTTTGCTTTTGTTAAACACTTCTTTTCCTCTGACAAGTTTTAAATCACTTTAAGCTTTACATTCTTTTTTAATTTGTTCTTCTTTCTGTCTCTGGTAAAGACATTCCTACCCCCACCCAAAATCCACAAGCAGTCTCCTATAAAACCACAATGGGAAAGTGAAATGTTTGTTTTCTTTTCTAAAGCAGTTTTGGTTTTTGTGATTTGTGAGATGTAGATTTCTCTAGCATCCACAGATTTCTCTGGCATCCACAGAAATCACATTCTAGGCTGCCTTTATAAATAGCCTTATAATTCAGTATTCCATCCCGAAGTTCTAATTCTGACTAGTATAAACTAAGGAATCTCACCATCACTAGTAATAAGGTTTCCTCTCTTTTCAAACTCTGTATTTTTATCTCCAGTCAGCTGCAAAGTCAGTTTATCTTCTGCTCGAGGGAGTGTTCTGCTTTGTGACTTTTGAAAACAGTAAAAGAAAAGTCAAGAAAATCTCCCCTTTTGATCCTGCATATATAGTGATTTTTATAACAGTAGATAATTAGGTTGGGTAAGGTATCCTATTATTTATTATGGGAACTAAATTTGTTAAATGCTGAGACAATGTTCATTCTATTAGGTGTGATTTGAAATAATAATAATTGCCTTTCTCTCTTCTCTTTCCTGAGTTTTATATTAAAAATAAAAAATAAGATCATTGAAATCCCAAATAATATTGAGCTATCTATACTTAATATGTTTGTACAATATTACACTAGACATTATTAAGGTGTATTGAGGGACATATTTAAATGAAGTAATAAATGTAAACCTCTTAGAACAGTGTCTGACACATAATTAAGTACTCCATTAGTGCTACTAGTTCATTTTTTTAAAAAAAGATGCACAATTCATTCAAATAGAACTCTGTGTGTGTGCCACATATATAAATAACAACCAACATGAACTAGATACAGCATCACTGGAAATGAAACATTCCCTCTGATTTCTTTTTTATGACTTGTTTTACTCTGCCAATTACCCCTTGCTGACCACACTGACTACCATAGTTCTGAAAGTTTTATACTACATAGAAACAATGAAAATATTTTGAATAAATGTAGGTATTTGAAATGACAGCCTTTTTGAGCTATAAAAAATGATCTGATTCAGGGAACAGCCATAGATTTTTTTACATGTTTTATATTCATAAATCTGGTGATGTTATGCTATGTGGTTCTAAGCCAGAACTAATGAGAAAGCATCTCTGTCTCCTCCTTACTCCTCTTGATTATGCATTATATAATCAGTCTTCACATTAAGATGCCTTAATTTGTTAGTCATTGCAAAATGCCTCCCTCTTGGCACCCACAGTGTTGGTATTTCTAACATACAGCTTCCCAAATGTCATTTTTGAGGACCATTCACATATTTTTTCAAGTTTCATGGTTAATTTTAAGACCTTCAAACTCCTTGATTTTAAATTACAGGCAGATCTTAGCATTTCTGCCTCTCTTGATGCAGAAGTGGGTTTAGGAAGATTTTGAATACCTTTTGTAATCTCATTATTCCAAGACATCTGCTTGCCAATGTAAAATGTGTTCATATGCATAATCAGGGTAGTCAGGGTCAGCCTGAGGCAAATCTTAGAGCACAGGCAGCCCCCTGTTTATAAAAAAACAAATCCCCAAAATAATTTATAGACAGGCAGACCACAAACAAATGACCACTGAACTCTTTCCATCACAGCACTTGGTACCTTAAATTTTGTTAATGAAATGGATGGAGCAATAGCAATCACCAAATATGTTGTGATTCAATGCTATACAAACCTGAAATTTTTTAATTTGAATGCTAACATTATGGGTAGGATACTGCTTGCCTAATCAGTTGTATCTATCTAAGAATGAAATCCTGAGTGCTGGATGTGTAAAACATTTTAGAGTAAGGAGACTTTGTGGGCATGGGCCAAATCACAGCTACCACATTTTCTGTGTTTAAGGTGATCTCTAAAACTATTTCAAGGAGAAAGTATTTTGTGTCTGTTGCCAAATTTCTCCATTAGGATTTCTTACAAAAAGACAACTAATTATTTAAGGAATAGTGAATATTATTGTGTGTTTTGAGTACTTTGCATTCCCAGGATTTTCATTCTTTACCATGGCTACTTAGGGTCCTCTTGTGTGTATAGAATCCTCTTTCTGTGGCAAGTTTTTACTCCTCAGAACCTAGATCCCAGCTTAACTGTTCCTTCCCCATCTCATATGAGTGGGACACACCTAAGCTTTCCCTCCAGATCATGGCTCTTAGGAAATGACGGTGTTATTGAATTGGTTTATTTAGCACAGTGCTAATGTGTACAATGTATGCTTAGTAAATGCATGTTGTTTGATTAATTAGGCATGCTGGTATCTAAAACAAAACACTGAAGAGATTTTATATATTATATTTTAATTATATTATATCGTATAATGAAATTACATGTCCTAGATAGACCATTATAGGAGCTATGTCAGGAAACACCATCCTAATCACACATAAGAAAAATGCCTGTGCTACTTACAAAAGTACTCCACTTGAAAGATAATAGGAAAGAGGCAAAACCAGAGAGCAAGGTCAGCTAGTATCCTGCAATTGAGAAACTGAGAATGTTACTAATAGGCAAAAACATAGAGGGTCATAGGAGTTAGAAGCAAGAAAATTAAATGTAAAATGATAAAAAAGAAAAATAGTCATAAAGGAGACAGGAGTTAGTGATTTCAGGAGCACATAATTTAAGTGAGCTCACATGTACATTATTTGATTACAATCTTTCTAAAGCCTCCTTATGGTAAGTGTTATTTACACTTTGTAAAGTGATCCAAGTTTCTGGAGTAAATGATTTGCTCAAGATCTTATTGACTTACTAGAAATTAGGCGAGCCAAAATTTGTATCAAGATCTCTTCACTCTGAATGTATTTTAAAAAATATGTATTCTTTTTAGTTATTGATGGACTTTTATTTTATTTATATGTGGTGCTTAGAATCGAACCCACTGCCTACACATGCTAGCCTGGCAAGGGCTCTACCCCAGCCCTCTAAATGTTTTCTTAAAATCATTTCTGCCTGACAAAATTTAAGGGTCAAGTCTGAAATTTGAAGTATTACATTTAAGTTTAGAGTGTAAGACATATTAAGAAGATAAGGTAAAGATGTGTCTCCAAACTATAAAAACATATACAACCAAGTGATACACTAAAAGATTGGCTCTGTGGAATGTGTAGCTTCTGTAGCAGAAAGTAGCTAAAATCTTAAAATGTAAACATTTTGAAATATTTTAAACTTTAAAATATTTTTGGAGTGTTTTCTTCAGAGAATACTTGAACACCTTTAATCCCAAACTAATACTTGATCTAAAAGAGAACATTCTTAAATTACATATTGAAGCAATGAATGATTAAATGTTTTTACACTAAAAAAGTAACTGATTTTTAAGATCCATTCAATAGTGAGGGCTTAAGTTTTCATGAAAAGAGATATACTAAATTTCAAATAAGTTTAACAAAATTCACAGTTAACTGATAATAAATCTATATTAAATGTTTTGACTACAGTAAAAATAATATTTTTAAATTATAGGCTAAATAAAATGCTGGGAAAGATCTCTAAATATTCACTAGTAGAAAAATATATACTGTTACTTTAAGAAAAGGTAGAAATCATAAAAACTACCGTTAGAATTAATCACTATTGAAATGAGAAATGAAATTCACATTTTCAGAGAAGGATAGCATAGGTAAAAGAGACAAGGAAAGAGCTTATCCTTGAAAATCTCTGTAACCCAGGTGTCTGGCAGATTGTCTGACACACAGTAGGACTTTAATAAATGTTTAGGAAAAGAAGGATTTCATGAACCCATGAGCATGGAGTCAGCTTTGTTAATCTTTGAGATAATGATGTACATGTAGTCTAAACAGTTATTATTTTCATGGTCCTGGCAGTCGCACCTGACTACTTCATGGTTTTTTGTTTGTTTGTTTTGTTTTTTTGTTTTTTTGTTTTTTTGCAGTGCTGGGGATTGAACACAGGGCCTTGTGCTTGCGAGGCAGGCACTCTACCAACTGAGCTATATCCCCAGCCCTACTTCATGTTTTTTAGAAAAGTTTCAGATATATTTTAAAAATTTAGTACAAAACCTCAATTGCTTATTCTATTTTATATTCTCTATGATATTATTTGTCCATCATTGCTTTTAATGAAGAAACAAATTTGGTTTTATTTACCCAAAGAGTCAAAAACAAAATGAAAAAAGACAAAACACCAAAAAACCATGTGTGAAACACTAGTCTAGCCAGTTTTAAAAAGTCTTGTATTTGTGTTTGGTGGAGCATAGTCTACATAGTAGAACATCCTTTTTAAATACAAAATCTCACTTAAGTAGAACATTAAGGTTAGGAATATAAAACAAACACCAGCCAAGAGACACAAGACACCTTCCTGTAATAATTCCCACATTATATGTAATAAGGTATTCATGTAGGAGCATAATTAGAAACAAGAACACTGCCCAGGTATAATGTGAGAAAATTAATGTGGCAGCAAGAACATTAGTTTTTGCCTTCTCTAGTTTAAACTAAATTTGTGCTTTCAGCATTGCACTCTAGGAGGCTTTATACACTTTATTCTCTAGATTATTTCTTGAGTTAAAAAACTGCAAACCCTGTCTTTAACTCCCCAAGAGCCTGTTTGTTCTTAAAACAACAGGCTCAGAATTATAGCTATACAATTATCACTCACACACTGGTCTTAAAAAGCCCAGCTGTGTAAGCATCACATGATGATTCAAGAAACAATTTATATAACTATTTTTAAATTGTTTTATAGTTATGAAATTATTATTTGCTATCAGAATTCTAAAATTATAAATGTTTATAGCTAGAAACTGGTGAAATAGTTGACTCATAAGTAAGCAAATGCTTATGTAAGCATAAAATATTAGCAAAGATGCAGTTTTTGCTTAAAGAAAGACATTAATAAACAGTTGGTGTTTTCAAGTTTAATTATTTTATTTAAACTCTTTTTAACTCTCAAATTTTTAAATTGTTTTTGTTCTGAGTTCCACTAAAAAAGTGGCATTACTTATTCTCAAGGTCCACAATATTGAACTTTTTTTTTCAGTTTCCTTCCTATTTTGCACCGATACCTCCCTTATTTGATCTTAAATGATCTTAATTAAAGCCTAGATTGAATATTTTATATTGTGTTCTGTTTCTCCTTCCTGGTGGGAAATAAATTAAATGCCTAACACCACTTGGAGACTTTTCAAAGCAATGTTAAATTCCCAGATAATTACCTCTAAGAAAATTACTAGAGCAACCCATCTTATGTCACTTAATTGAATATAAGGATAAAGAGATTTTAAAGGAAAAAACAGTCATTCTTATTGGATGATCCTTCATCCAGATAAATGCCCAGTCATGACAAAATTCATATGTCCCATACTTTATTCAAAAAGAGAGCTAAAGCACATGTTTTTAAATGGTTTTATATTTATTCTTAATTTAATAATAAAACTAAATTTAATGCCCTAATATGGTTAGCCATTAAGATCGGTCGAAGAAGGCATTTAAGGCAATGAGGGGATTAAGTAAACAATTCAGACTGAAGCATAATAGATGATATATCATCCATTATATATGAATGCATATATTCTATATTATATTTAAATTATTTTCTATCTGGTGATGTTCATTTTTCAGTGGTAAGAATTCACTAAGTAGAAATCTCATGGTTTACTGCAGGAATTAGAAAATATGTTTTATGCTGTATAAGAGCTGTAATGAAAAATTGAACAAGCCCTTTTCTGAATTTGTATTAATCTATGTAATGAGCACAATGAAATAGAATCAAATGAGAATAGGCATACAAAATTAAAACATGTAGTAGGATCTTTTCAGTTCTCATTGGAAATTGTAACAGTCTAGTGGTTTAAGTATCTGGACTCTGAAACCACAATGTTTTGGTTGAAATTACCTTGAGTACTTTTCAGATTTTTTACTTTGAGAAGCTACTTAATATGTTTTTATGACAGTTTCTGTATCTATAAAATGGGAATAACAATATTCTTCATAGGGTTCTTAGGATGATTAAAACACTATATATAAAGTTGGTATAGCATGCTGACACAGTAATCAGGACATACATAGCCAGTTACTCTGTGTGCTCTATAATGCATAGAAGAAATGCAAGTCTCAGTATTATTGGGATTTTAGGCCATGTAATTTCCTTCTGAATATTATTTACCAATGTAGGTATAATTAGGTAGTTTGGGAGTTGTAACAGATTTCAGAAATTGTTGTAGTTTTTAACCACAGGAACAATCACATAAAAATGTATGTTATTTTAGAGCAACATTTAAAATTTAGACATTTCATTTGGCATATTATAAAAGGGAACTTGAAAGATGTATTAATAAAAGTAGCATTGCATTGTGCTCAGAGCACAGACTTGTATCAGAAAGGTAGTTTCCAATGCCAACTATTGCAGCAGTCCTGTGGCAGCAGAGTCACAACATTTTCATGCTTTGGTTCTTCTTATCCATTTTCACCACTCCTATTCAACATAGTGTTGGAAGGCTTAGCCAGGAGTGTCAGTCAAGAGAAAAAAATAAAAGGCATATGAATAGAAAGGGAGGAAGCCAAATTATCCCTGTTGCAGATGCAGAAAAATAAAGACTCCATCAAAAATTATTGCAACTGATTAACAAATTCAGTGAAGTTGCATATAAGTAATAAGTTTTTAACTAATTACATTAATAACTATTAAGGACTTATCCTCTAGGCATATTATCTTTATTTCTGGGCAGTTATATAAGTTACTGTATTACAGCTTTATAATTATGAAACTAAGAAACAAAGAAGTTAAGTAATATTCCCATTTAGATGTAGAATAAACATGATTCAAATCCAAGTCACTGCCTTCAAAACCTTGGTGCATTTCCAAGATTCATAATAGCCATGAATTGAAAATACATGTTAAGTACCAGGTCTTTGAGAATTTCTTCCATTTTGTAAATTTTAGATTTCCTGCTTTGCTTTATCTTTCACGTGTTTGTTCTGTCCTGTCTTCTTCTGATAATAACTCCATTACTTCCTAGATCTGTAAACTTTCAGTGATACAAGTTCACCCTGTGAAAAATTAACCTACTAAGGACAAAAAGCAACAACAAAGTACAATTTATCTCTCTCATTGTCCATCAGTTGGTTAACATCTCCACTACATGATACCATAATTTAGCATTTTCAACATAAGTAAATATGAAGAAATCTAAAAGAAACTGTGGAAAATCCAAGTTTAGTTTTCTTCAGGTAACAATATTAAACAGACAGTACACCATGATCAAGTAGGTTTCATCCCAGGATTGCAAGTTTGATTCAACATACAGAAATCAATAAATATAATTCATCACATGAACAGATTTAAAGACAAGAATCACATGATCATCTCAATAGTTGTAGAAAAAGCATTTGACAAAATTCAGCATGCAATCATGTTCAAAACACTAGAAAAAGTAGGGATGGTAGGAATATACCTCAACATTATAAAAACTATCTATGCTAAGCCCAAGTCAACATCATTTTAAATGAAGAAAAACTGAAAGCATTCCCTCTAAAAACTGTAACAAGGCAGGGATGCCCTCTTTCACCACTTGTATTCAACATAGTCTCAAATCCTAGCCAGAACAATTAGACAAAAGAAAGAAATAAAGGGATACAAATAGGAAAGAAGAACTCAAATAATCCCTATTTTCTGACAATATGATTCCATATTAAGAAGAAAACTCCACCAGAAAAGTTCTAGAACAAATAAATCAATTCACCAAAGTAGCAGGATCTAAAATCAACACATATAAATTTAATGTACTTCTATTCATAAGTGATGAATCCTCTGAAAGAGAAATTAGGAAAATTACTCCATTCACAATAGCCTCAAAAAATAAATTAAAATACTTGAGAATTAATCTAACAAAAGAGGTGAAAGACCTCTACAATGAGAACTACAGAACACTAAAGAAAGAAATTAAAGAAAACATTAGAAGATGGAAAGATCTCCCATGTTCTTGGATAGGCATAATTAATATTGTTAAAATGGTCATACTACCAAAGGTGCTATACAGATTCAATGCAATTCCAATTAAAATCCCAATGATCTGCAACTCATAGAAATAGAGAAAGCAATCATGAAATTCATTTGGAAGAATAAGAGACCCAAAACAATCCTGAGCAGGAAGAGTGAAATAGGAGGTATCATAATACAAGACCTTCAACTATACTACAGAGTAATAACAAAAACAGCATGGTATTGGCACCAAAACAGACAGGTAGACCACTGGTACAGAATAGAAGCACAGAGACAAACTCACATAAATACAGTTATCTCATACTAGACAAAGGTGCCAAAAACATACAATGGAGAAAAGATAGCCTCTTCAACAAATGGTGCTGGCAAAACTGGAAATCCATATGTAGTAGAATGAAATTGAACCACTATCACTCACCCTGAACAAATAATTAAAAAGAAAAAAATAAAATAAAAATTAAATGTAAAAAAAAGAATACAAGTAAAAATAAATGTTGGCAAGGATGTGGTGAAAAGGTACACTCATACACTGCTGATGGGACTGCCAATTGGTATAACCACTCTGGAAAACAGTGCAGAGATTCCTCAGAAAACTTGGAATGGAACCACCATTTGACCCAGTTATCCCAGTCCTCAGTATATAACCAAAGGCTTAAAATCAGGATACTATACTGGTACAGCCACATCAATGTTTATAGCAGCTCAATTCACAATAGCAAAGCTATGAAACAAAACTAGGTGCCCTTCAACAGATGAATAGATAAAGAATATGTGGTATACCTGCACAATGGAATATTACTCAGCCATAAAGAAGAATGAAATTATGGCATTTACCAGTAAATGGATGGATCTGAAAACTACCATACTAAGTAAAATAAACCAGTCCCACAAAATGAAAGGCCAAATGTTCTCTCTAATATGTGGATGCTAACACATAATAAGGGGGAAGGGTAGAAGTTCATTGCATTAGACAAAGGGAAATGAAGACAAGGGATGGAGAATGGGAATAGGAAAGACAGAATGAAGTGGACATAACTTTCCTATGCTTACATATGAAAACATGACCAATGAAACTCCACATCATGTACAACCATAAGAATGGGATTCTAATTAGAATAAGTTATATACCATGTATTTAGAATGTCAAAATACACTCTATTATCATGTATATCTAAAAATATATTGTAGAGATCATGTAAATCTAAAAAGTATATATATGTAACTGTCATGTATATCTAAAGCAAATTTTAAAATTTAAAAAAAGATATATTCCATGGTTGTATAATTATGTCAAAATGAATTCTTCTGTAATGTATAACTAAAAAGAACCAATAAAAGCAAATAAAATAAAAAAGTGAAAAAAACAATGAGATACAATGACTTTTTAATTAAGGATAAATTCTTGAAATTAGTGATTACTCACCATAGGATTTCCCTATACTTTAAAACTTCAAAACACTGAACGCTAGCTCTGAAAGTTCTCTAACATGTGTTCTCAACCTAGCGAATCCTGTGCACCTGTTCTTCTATTCTATTGGTCATATCTTGTACAAGTCTTTCCTTTTTCTGGAACTGGGACAGCACTCTCCACAATTCTCTTTTCTAAAATCAGATTCAACCATTCATATTCATATTTTCTACCACAAAATTCCAGCTATGATTTGCTGAAGGTTCATATTCTGCTACTTTGTAATTCCACCAACAGGTTTATGGTTCCTTGATCATAAACTTTTTATGTCTTCTTTCCCTGGACTTCACCAAGGTGGTAACGGGGGCTTTAGGAAAAGAAAACAGAAAGCATCATTTTAAATAAGATTTTTTCAATCTATTGGAGGAGGGTACTTATGAAATATGAATAATCTATTTATCAGGGATGGGAAAGCCATAACTTAAAGAGAGTAATAAAGATAAGAAAAGAGTTAATTCATTTCACAGAACACTTAGACAAATTTAGGATTCAAAATTTGCTATTATGGGATAAAAGAATACCCACACACAGCTCTTTCCCATTCCTATACTGGACATAAGCACCAACAGATTACAATTTGCATGGAAGATATTTAACTGGTAGAGTCAACACTCAGAGACTTCGGGTATGGTAAAGAGCAAGGGTAAGAGAGACCTAAGGCAAAAAAAACAAAAGATAAATTTAAGACTATCAAGTCTTTGTACTTAACTATGAGATCCCCTACCCTCATCCAGCCTCTGTCTCTTCATGTGCACCAGGCATCTTTCATACACACAAGAAAGCAAAGATTGCTACCATCTTGGAAAAACTGGACTTCCCACAGAAAAAATACCTTCATTCTCAAATTTGAGGGTCTCCATCAAAGAGCTAATTCCCAATACTCTAAAGATTCCAAAATGAAGTAGGCTAATAATTAAGAAGATCTAGAAACAGATCTTCAATTTGGTCTTATAATGCTTCAGTCAAAAGTAGACTGATACCTAGGAAACACTAAACATTTGCTAGAAAACATCAATGTGTAAGAGAAATCAAATAAACAAAGGGAAAAAAATAGAACTGGAAGAAACTGACATATGCTAGAAACAAAAAGCCATCAAAATTTTAAATCAATATAATTTTTAAAAGTGATATGAAGATTAACATTACAATCTTAAAATAAGGATGAGATGCCATGGAAAAAGAAAAAGCAGAAATAATAAAAAACACTAAAATATTGAACTAACATTCCTCCTAGTGCAAGTAAACTGTATTATTGTTCAAAAATATTCTGTCTCATCAACCAGAGGATACTTGCCATTGATGATCTTTGATCAATGAAATGTGTTTGAATGTGACCTTTCACAGAAACCTTAAAAGTAAGCATGCACTTGACATTTTTCCCCCTCTAACAGGAGGCTGTCAATATCCTGGATGGCAGTTCCACCAGTGTTATGAATCCTCAAGGGAAGAAGAGATGGACAGGTTTATAGCTGACCCACAGTGATTAAGAATCCAGTTTTGGACAATGGGACCAAAGTAATGGGAATTACTGGTCAAATTTTCAGCTAGTCAGAAGGGATAAATTTTGAGATGAGATGAGAAGGGTGACTACAGTCAATAATAATATATATTTCAAAATAACTAAGAGAGGCTATTTCAAATGTAAGTGAGGTATTGGATGTGCTAATTAGTTAGATTTAATAGTTCCACCTTGTATACATATATCAAACATCATACCATGCTCTATGAATGTAATACAGTTAACAATTCGATAATCAATTATAAGTTATATTAATCAAAAAGAAACTTGCTATTGAAAGCTTTTGAAATTTGGGACATGTTTGTTACTGTATATAACCTGGTCTATAGAGACAATTACAATATAGTTAAACAGACTGGCAGGGCCTTTGGACTTCATTTGAAAAGTTACCTGAAATGGTAATTACATGGAAACTGAAGCGAATTAAAAAATAAATAATTATTAACTCTGGATAAAAAAGTTATTAAAGAACAAACTGTAACAATTTCATACTGCATAACTCAAAGTATAAAAAATAGTCACATCATTATAATATAATCACTTGATATTGAAGAAACCCAAATCTATAAAATACAGTCATGCATTGCACAATGATGTTTCAGTCAAAAACAGACCACATATATAGTGGTAATTTCATAAGATTTTAATGGAGCTGAAAAACTACTATCACCTAAGGACATCAGAGCCATGAAAACGTTATAGCACAACACATTACCTACACGTTTGTGGTGATGCTGGTATAAACAGATCTATACTGTCATTTGAACATATACACATGTAATTATTCACAGTTCATAATACTTGATAATGATAATGACTTGCTGGTTTACATATTTATCCTACTATATGGTTGTCATTATTTTAAATTGTACTCCTACTTATGAAAAGGAAGTGTACTAAAGTCATGTCCATATTTATACCCATAATAGACTTATATATCTTGTATTTACAGCATTTCTTTATCATTGTTTTGTGATTAATTTAATCTCATGTTGTTTGGTGCATCATGGCCCTAGAAGGAAGAGCTTATTCATAGACTATTTCTCTCTCTCTCTCTCTCTCTCTCTCTCTCTCTCTTGGTCTGCATTTATATAAATACACATTATAAATTTCAAAATAACTATAAAATATATATATATATATTTGCCTAAGTGTATGGTAGGCTACTCCATTCGTTTGTGTACTATGTGTGTATATATATATATATATATACACACACACACACATATATATGTACATATATACTCACACATATTTATGAATATATTACATATATAGATTTTTCCATCTATATATAAGTACACTTTATGATATTTGCATAAGGATGAAATCACCTAACAATGCATTTCTCTGTATACATCACCATTGTTAAGCAATGCATAGATGTAACTCTAATAAAAGAAAAAGAGAATAAGTGTTTGTATACACACATGTATATACATGTAGAAATGGTAAGAAAAGTCAATCATAATCTTCTCTAAAGGAAGTCAATAAAGATTTAATATTGAAAAGTTCAAAAACAGTAAACTATGATATTTAGAAATATGGGTTTAAATACTAGAAGAAATAATTAAAAGGTTTAAAATAGTTGCCTCTGAGCCATGAGACCAAAACAATAGGAAGGCTGAGAGACAGATGTGAAATTTTTATGAAATTATTTAACTTTTTGTATCTATTATCTGGATAAAAGAAAAAATAAGTGAAAAGAGAAATTAATTGTTTTCAAAGATAAATTGTTTAATCTGAAATAACTGAATCCTGAGAATAAGTAGAATTTGCTTTTGGTATAGTGAGACAAATTTTTAGAAAACAAATTCATATGAGTAATAAAGTAAAGAACTCAATACTAGCTATGTCCTGGTAAAACCAATAATTTTAAACTGTGTGCCTTTATGTTTTTGATTTTTTTTAACTCACAATGAGAATTCTTAAGAAGCTCATATTGGCAGTGAAATGAGATGGGCATTATTACCCTATATACATGTATGATTACACTACTAGTATAACTCTACACCATGTTCAGCCAGAAGAAGGAGAAATTGTGCTCCATTTGTGTATAATGTGTCAAAATGCATTCTACTGTCACTAATTAGAACAAATTAAAAAATAAAAAAATAAATTTAAAAAAGCAGCTCATATTGGGTGTTTTAAGAAACTCAATTATTAAGAGTAAATTGCTTTCAAAATGCAGTATTGTACCTACTGAGACTGCATAATGTACATCTCAGGATCATTTTCAAGGACATCAAACATAATTAATCTTGAATTAATTATTTTATTATTTAATTAACTACACCCAGTTAAATATAACAAATGTCGTGTGTATGTGTTTGTGTGTGTGTGTGTGTGTGTGTGTGTGTGTGTGATTTTCTTAGACTTTGTAAGGGATAAAAAGTTAATATCTCAATCTCTATTTGTTAAGGAGTTTATAATCTTGCATGAACCATAGGATGCAATAACTATTTTAAAATAGAAAATTTTAAAGGGACATAAAAGATAAAGGGAAGAGAAAATTACTTACAATTCAGAGAACCATGGAGGAAATAGTCTTTGGAAATAATAGGATTTAAACAAGAAGCAAGTAGAGAGAGAATTATCTGAGATTAAAAGAATAATAGCATAAAGCCTGAGAGAAGGAAAGTGTGGCATACGTCAGTGTAAGATATCATTCATTTTGGCTGGATCATGAGGTGGATAAAGGGTAGCAATAAAAAACAAATGAAGAAAATAGTGCAGAGGTAGAACATGGGACCCCCTTGAGAATGAAGTTAACCATTTTTATAAGTCATATCACTAAAGGTGGTGATCAACAAGTAACTTATTCTGATTTATTATTAAGGAAAATGAATCTGAAAATGTATATGGGAAGGATGAAGAGATAAGAGTCATGCTTCATTTAATATTGATAGGTAATAAGGAAAAAATTCACATTCCTTGAAATCTGGACATACGTTTTGAGGACTATCATCATTGTCAACAATGTATGCATTTCAAATTCACATTAACATTTTATGAACCATATGAAAATGTTTTAGAGAAGTCATAAACAAGCAATATGCACATCTCTGTAAGCTCTATGTTTGTATTATTGATCAAAATAGTTCCTGCGCATCTAGAGAAACAATAGATATCTTCAAGAAGAAAAGAAAAAATTGGAGATGTGAAAATCCCCCTACTTATTTACCCCTTACTTACATTGCTCCTCAAAATAAAGTTGTAAGTAACTAATTTTATGAAATGTGAGCATATCTGATTAGTAGACATATGGCCAGAGCAGCAAATGAGCAGATCAACTTGAAGTCCTAATTTGTCAAAAGCAAGCACATTAGTATCACTAATCTGTTAATGTTGACAGAAAGCTTCCTTTTGACTGTTCCTTTTGTATCGATAAATGAGGGGATTTCAAATACTCTACATAGAAAAACTAAAATCAACCTTTCTAAAAGTACATATGAACCTAATAATTTTCAGATGTTGTTTTGGTATATCTTACAAACACTGGTAGGACAGCAACTCAGAAGGGGAAAAAATGTCTTAAGCCCTTGAGATCTGTAGTGAATGCTAATGTATTTGTATATGATAGATTTAATACAGAACTGAGAATAAATGACTTTCAGCAGCTGCACTCTAGACCTATAAATTGCTCTGAGTACTACAAAATCCATACAGAGAAAGAACAGCTGGATAATTTACACCACCAGCATTTGTCAAGAAAAAGCTGAAAATACAGAACCTGACTTCTCCTTTTTTCAGAGCACACACTTCTACAAAAATTAAAAATTATCTTTCTAGAATCTATTTGGTTAAGCACATCTATTCACACCTTGACATGTTGCTCCTTTGAAATACAGAATCCTTAATTCCCCTCACTTTAAGGAACACTTTTTAAAAGGATAAAAACAGCAAATGAAAAAGTTTTCCTTATAATCAAATGCAACCACAAAGAAAAGTCTGCTAATGTTTATTTTGTGTTCCAATTGCTATGCTCTGGTAAAATCCTACAAAAGGAAACACATTAACCAGATGACTTGCAGAGCACAATGATACCAAAAATAGTACTTAAGTTAATACACTAATTGTAAAGTTGCAGAGATTATGTTCATCATTCTAGTTCTTGGATAAACTTTATATATAGAGAGAGAATTTAAAGTTTAATATAAAGGCTGTCTTAAGCTTCCTAAAGAATAATGCAAGCAGTAAAAATGTGCTCCGTATAAGTGAACTCCGGAAATAGAAACTTGCAGTCACTAAAGGAATATTAGCTCTTGTGTAAGCAACCAAATTACTCTGTTGTAACTTCCACTAAAGTCAACACAACGGAATGCCTAAGGGTTGATTTTACTCTCAAATCTACTGTTGTTTTGGTTTTCATATGTGACTATAATTCATGAAGAAGTTGATGATAACTACAAAGGCAAACTCTAAAGACCCCACGTGGAACCACAGTGCTCTCTAGGTAGAAATTTGACCTTACGTAAAAATTTGAACCTATTTTCAAATTGACCTCTTTCAGGTTCAAAAATCTAAGTTCTTCTCAAACAATGTTAATTTAAAAAATTCAACCCCTTGGTCTTATTCTCCAAATCATGCAATCTACAATCAGTGGACTCTATTTTCAATACTACATAAATGCTGGGTTAGCAATACATACAGAGTGACAGGAGAACGGGCAGCTTTATCTGCCTGCCAACTTTACATCAGCTGGAAACAAAAGAGATGGGTGAGATTATTCTTAATTGATGCCTGACAATCTTTTCTCCCCTGTACAGTACTCCTCTAATCACTTTATTTTAAAATCAGATAGCTTGGAGCCCAAACAAGGCCATCTCTCTGTCAATTGTCCTCAAGTTGAATTCTTCTCAGCACACGCACAGCCTCATTGCATGTGAAATCATTTAACAGGCTGCCAGGGAAAGAATCAAAGGCATCTAATACTAGAAGTAGGCATAGACTGATAAAGAATCCAAGCCTTAAAGTGTCACAAGAGGTAAAAAAATTGAAAAGGACACTAATTTTTGTGAAAAAAGTATTATTCAGATAAACAGGAGGACTTCTTTCAAGTTACACTGCTTACTAGTTCACAGCCTTAACTGAACCGCCAACCAGATGGGTAATTGTGCAGCAGACCTACCAAAGGAGAAATCTTTGCAATGCGTTAATCTAGAAATACAAGGTATATACAGTATACATATGGGGAAAAGGCCAAAAAACAGGTAACATTGCTTATGGGTCACTAAGTCGACCACACTTTAAACATTTATATGATTATCTTCCCAACACCTCTGTCAAGACTTTGGATTTCTTCCAGAATCCCTCTCGTCCATTAAACTGAGGTAACTTTACACACCCTACCATATTTACCTGTGCTATAACCCTGAAGTTGTCCTTATCTCTCAAGTTAAAATATCCTGTGGTCACAAACTCGACCAAATTTATTCTAGAAATGGTCCCAATTTTTTCAAATGTCCATTAAACAAAAGTCTTACACAAAATCAGTACTTTATTAATTCAGTTATGGAACTTAAATCATTATAACAACAAATAACATATAAAAATAGAGAAGAAAATTTTATTTCTCATAATTTGTAATGCACTGATGCATCTTCACTATGTTAAAGTTTCCAGCCTCAAATAATCATAACATTGAGGTTTTAAGATTTTTGCTCACTCTCCCTATTATTATTCAATATAGGTGTATGCCTATCCTTTTCATGAAAATATTTTTATAAACCTCTATACTCCGAACTATACCACCGCTACTTGATAAATGGCTAACTTAGTGATTCATCAAAAAGCATCATTTCCACTTACTTTTTTTAAACATCTCAGCCCACAGGGGCCCCTCTCTCACATTAAGTTCCACATATTTTATTATTCATAGCATAATACAGTAGTTAAAACCATAGGGTTTTAATGCTAGACACCCTGTGTCAGAGTTCTACCATTACTCATGAAACTACAGGTGAGTCACTTAACCAACATGTCTTATTTCTTATATCTAAAAGGGAAATAATAAATATCTACTTCACAAGATATTTATGAAACATAAATAAGATATAAATGAACTTATGATTCAATAGAAACAGGAAAATATAAAAATGAATTTTTTTTAAAAAATGCAACTCAATAACAAAAAGACAACCACCCAGTTTAAAAATGGACAAAATATTTTAATGGACACTTACAAAGGAATATATATAAATAGCAAATAATCACATGAAAATATATTCAAAAGTATAGTCATTAGAAAAATACAAATCAAACCACCATCGGATGTTGATATACATCTACCAAAGGCTGCTGGAACTCTCACACATTTGTCTGCTGGGGAGTAAAATGGTACAACCTCTTTAGAAAAGTCTATCTCTTAAAAATTAATAATAAACCTATCCTATGACCACACACAATTTTATTCCAAGGTATTTACTTAAGAGAAATCAAGAAAGACTTGAAACATGCACATGAAAGACTTACATAGAAAGACATGCACATGAATATAAATAGCACCTTTATTTATAATAACCAAAACCTGAAAACAACTCAGATGTCGATAAATAGAAAAATGTACAAAGTGTGGTATATGTGTTAGTCACTGTGAAAAAAATACCTGAGAAAATAAACTTAGAAGTAGGAAAAGTTTATTTGGGCTGATGGTTTTCAGAAGTTTTGCCCCAGGATTGATTGACCTTGTTGGGAGTGTATGGGAAAAGTTGTTGCTCACCTCTTGGCAGCCTAGAAGCAAAATGAAAGAGAGGGAGGAATATTCTTTTCAAGGGCACACCCAAAATGGCCTAATTTCTTTCCATCAGTCTTTTCATTAGGCCTCCCCTCCTAACAGGTCTCCCACCAGTAGCATCTCAGGCTGGTGACCAGTCTTTGGTATATGTGCCTTTGAGGAATGTTTAAGAGCTAAGTCATAACAGTGTATTACCATCCTCTAACCTGATCTGATCATTACACAATGTATTCATGTATCAAAATATCACACTGTATTCCATAAATAAGTTCAACTATTATATGTCAAATATTTTATAATTTAAATAAAAATAAACTACTGGCATACACAACAAGATCAGTGACTATCAAAAGCATCATGCTGAATGAAAAATTTTACACAAATACTATAAAACAATATTGTAAATATTGATTCCACTAATATGAAGGGATAGTAAAAAACTAAAAAAAAAAATGGTGGGAAAAGTGAGAACAGTGCTTGTCCAAGGTGGAGTGTGTAGAACTGTCTGGGGAGAGGGTTAAGGGAACTTGGAACTCCCTGAGGTTACAGGTTACCTAGATGTACACAATCATCAAAATTCAATACACATGCACATTTAAATGAAACTTTTGACATAAATTGAATAAAAATAAAATTAACTATAAGTTAAAGTAGAGAACAAAAATAAATCCAAGTATATCAGAGTAAAATAATTAAACTGAACAAATAAAAGAAATTCTCAGAATGTTTTTTGTTAATTTGAAACACAGATTCAAACTAACAAAATGAAAGCAGACTTAAAGAGCAAACACTAAATTTTAAAATGCTGATAAAATTAAGAATAAAAGAAATACTATTTTTGTATCAGACCAAAAGGGATGTTAAGGGTAGTACTCAAAAGGTCCATTGGATAATGACTAAAGGAATATTTATCAAGAAGTAATTATAATTTTTGATTTACATGGCCCCAACAGCATAAACATAAATATTTGAAATAATAATTGGCTGAATTATGAAAAGGTCTTGAAAAATTTATTATTAAAACAAATCTCTTTTGGTGACTAAAAATTAAGGGGAGAAAATTAGTAAGAATATGTAAGATTTGAATAATATGATTATTAAGTTTAATCTAATGAACAAATATAAAATTCTATATTCGATTAGAGAATATATATTCTGATTAAAGCATTCATAGGACATTTACACAGTTAACAACACACTAAGTCACAAAGGAAATCATATCTAGTAAATATGAAGAATCAACACTATTCAGTCACATTTTCCAACTGCATACACATTAAACTAGAAATAATTTAAAATGATCCAAACAATAATTGCTAAATGTATGATTTTTATTAAATATTAGACATTTTTCTAAGTATTTTAAATACACTAGCACTTTCAATCTTCATAAAAACTATATGAGATGAGTACTGCTATTATCGCTGTTTCAAAGACGAGCAAAATAAGCCAGAAAGAGAATAAATTACTAAAAACCCACACATACACACATGTAAGTGATGAAGCTCAGTTGTGGTCACTGGCAACCTAGCTCTGGTGATAAGTCTCATATCCCAAATAACAGTAGAATCAAAGAAGACTTCTTCATGTAAATTAGATAATAGATGAGAAATTATGATGAAAATATGACAGTTAAATATTGCTTGGAGGGAAATGCAAAGCTTTAAATATTTGTGTTAGAAATTACTTTTTAAAAATAAGTGAATATGTGTATGCTAAGTAGCCAAGTCAAGAAACTATTGGAGGTTTAACAGTTCCCTTCCCCAAAAGACTATTTCATATGAATTTTAGCAAAAAGATATTTTAAAATTCATATGAAATAGTCTTTTGGGGAAGGGAACTGTTAAACCTCCTCTGTGAGCAGTATAGTACTGTCTGCACTTGTTCAGTGATGTGGAGGAGGTGGGAGGGAAGCAATTGCAAAAGGTAAAATGTTAGTGTGTTCATACCTGGGACATTTTCAGACATCAATTTTCTTTGTTTCGTGCATTTTGTTTTGCTGTGTATATAGTGTATATAATGGGCAAATGAGTCCCAGTTTTGCAACATCTAGTCTCTAGATGTTAAAGAGGTTGCCAGTGTATGTCCAAGTAGTTAGTAAAATTAGCACATTTTGTACACTTTGTGTTGAAATTCATGGGGAAGCTTGTCCTCTGTAAATGACTCTTGAATATGAATTTGTTCAGCCATCTCTAAGCGTTACATATGCCTGTAATTGTCCACTGGACTGAAAGAGAGGGATGCGAGGATAGAAAGGTTCAAGGACAAAATGGTCATATTAGAAAATACCTCAGATTCTAACCATTGCTACGTGTGCAATTTTATTTACCAGTGCTGTGTGCATAGTGGACAGGTTCTTATGTGGAATATCTAGTCCTTCTATATATTTAGAAGTGCTTGAAATATTTAAAAGTAGAAGTGGTAGAATTAAAACTTTGTAAATAGCTTTTAAAAAGTGATGGGAAATACTGTTTGGGATTGTTAAGCCACCTCTGAACAGAATACTGTCTGTACTTGTTCACTGGGTTGAGGGAGATGGGAGGAAAGAAGTTGCAAGGATGTTTTGTTAAGAGTGTGCTAGAAAACCTCAGCTTACCCATTGCCCTGTGATGTGCATTTCATTTAACTTTGCTGTGCTATATATATTGTATATATACTGGACAAAGGAGTCCTAATTTTATAATATCTAGTCTCTAGATATTAAAGAGGTTGCCAATGTATGACAAAAGTAGAGTTAGTAAACTAACACATTTTGTACACTTTGTGTTAAAATTCATAGAAAGGCAGTCTTCTGAAAAGGACTTTTGGAAGTGAAATTATAACATCATGTGACACTCAGATGTGGCACATGTGACATGGGAGAAAGAAGTGGAAGAAATGAAGGATTCTAGGCCAGAGTGATCCTACTTAGAAGACACTTTTAGATGTAACCATTGTTACATGTGTGTAGTTTATTTAACACTACTATGTACATAGTGGACAAACTTAAGTCCTTATTTGAAACATCTAGTCTTTCTAGATGTTTAGAAGTGCACAAAGTATGTTAAAAGTAGAGGTAGTAAATAAAACATTTTGTAGATATCTTTTTGTTAAAATCCATAATGAAATAACTGTCTTTTAGAAATGGAATGATCAAAACAGTTCTCTGAGCAGTACACGTTGTATTTGTGCTGTTCAGGGAGGAAGAAGGAAAAGAAAATGCAAAGGGCTTTATACCAACGTATTTTCTGTGAAGCAAGATTGACCATTGTCTCTTATATCTGAGTTTTGTTTTACTATGTAAATAGTGTATATAAAGGACATAAGTCCTAATTTACATCTAGTCTATCTAGATGTTAAACAGGTTGCCAGTGTATGACAAGTAGAGTTAGTAAACTAACACATTGAGTATGCTTCATGTTAAATTCATAGGAAAGACTGTTCTTAAAACCACTTAGGAAGTGAAATTGTTAGTCATCTCTCAGCATTACAGATGCATATATCTGACCCCTATGTTGATAAGAAACTAGAAGGGGAAGGGTTCTAGGCCAGAATGTTCTTGTTTGGAAGACACTTTCAAATTCTAGCCTTTAAAAAGAGGGGGTTTTGCTTCAGAGTGTAGCCTTTGTTCAGTAAGTTGCAGTTTATTCAGTGCTACTGTATGTATAGTTTAAAACTTAGGTCCTTGTTGGAAACATCTAGTGTTTCTAGATGTTTAAAGGTGCACAACACATGGTAAAAGTTAAGGACTAAAGTAATGCCTTTTAAGTATTTTTTGTTACTGTATAGGAATGGTCGCCATTTAGGAGAATGGAATTGTTGAACTTGATGTCTTGGAGAATACGTGGAAGATTCACTGGGTGGTGGGTGGGGGAATGAGAAAGTATGCATAGAGAAGCACTCTGTGCCCTTAGATTAGTTCCGATTGTCTAGCCATTGTTATATGTGCATTTTAGTTAGTATTGCTGGGTATTAAAGGATAAGTCCTAATGCCCAAAGTTTGTTAGAAGTAGCAAAATAATCCCTATATAAATATCCTTGTTAGTTTTTAGGAAGAACTGTCTTCTGGGAATGACCCTTGTTAATCCACCTCTTGGAGCTAGGGGTAGACCTGAATTTAGTCACTGAAATGGTGCTGAGGGAGAAGAGAAAGGGTGAGGGGACATGCTCTTTGCTAGTAGCTCCATATCTGGAAGGCAGGTTTAGATTATAACCATAGATCTATATGCATTTTTGGTAAAGTACTTGTGTTTATTGTGCACAAAGTTCATACTTTATTTCACAACATCTAAGCTTTCTAGATGTCCTGAGGGTAACAGTGAATCATAAAAAGTAGAGCTAGTGAATTAGCCAATTTGTAAATAACTTTTAGTTATAATTGATAGAAAAGATGCATCTGGGACATGGAATTGCTTTGTCTCTGAGCTTTGTGTATCAGGACTTGCTCATTAGGCTGGCAGCAAAGGGGCACAGGGGCGCACACAGGGAAAGACAGGAGCAAGTGCTCAAGGATTGACATTTCCATGTGAGCCACTGGTGTGTGCATCTTCTGGCTATACTATAGGAATACTTTAATTCACTGGGAACATGCATTCTTGCTAATACTTTAGTAGAAATCTGGTAATGAAACAAGCTTGGTGTATCCTGTTGCTTTGTCTCATTTTAAATTGAGCATTAAGGGAATGCATTATTTTAGTTGTAACTCTGCCAATATGTCTATCCTAGAGGCCTGTTGCCATTTCTGTCTTCAATGAAATTTTTGTCCCCAAGAAAGGATAACAGATTGAGTTGGTATAGTGTATTCTTGGTTATCAAAAATACTCATGTAGCTTTGGGATTTTGAATTGGTGAGTATTCATGATGTGTGGAAAAGCATGATACACACTACAATCTCAATCACAAATGGGATATTGTGTATGTATATGCACGACCTGGAGGGACACGTCCAACTAAGCTGCTTGTGACTGAATGACTTTGTTCTTTGCTTGTGTTTTTATTTTTCCTGTAATGCACACATTAACATTTAAAAAATAAATGCTATTTTAAAAACAAAAAAACAAACAAAAAAAAGAAACTATTGGAGAGGCAGGGGCAAGAAAGAGTAATTTTAAAGCCTAAGGGAATAGAAGGAAAAAAATGATATAGACAGAATCAGAACTAGTGAAATGAAGAACTGAGGTTAATAAAGTTATATGACTACCTCTAAGTTCAGAAAAGTAGAACAAAATTAGATTCTTCCCATTTGTGTTTACAAAATGTAGGAGACATGTATCACATTAAAAATGGTCCTAATGTCTTCTATGATTCACATTTCTGAACTTTCTCCATTTCATGTTAAATCAAAAAATTTCTTTATCTGTCTTCACTAATTCTTCTTTCTAGATGTTCATTAATTTCTGTAATTTTCTGAATTTTTTCCACTTCTTCAAATTCTTCTTAATGTTTGGAAACTAAAACTAGCACAGAACTTTAATGAGAATCTGAATGGCCCTGTGTATAGCTGGAAAATTGTTTGTGGGTCTTACATTATAAATATTTAGAATTATTGTATAAAATGAACTGCAGTGTAATTCAGACACTTTACAAAGGTGCAGATAATACTAGTGGGACTTCAGAAGAATATTACCAAAATAGAGACTTCTCAAGACTGGTTTCTCATTGTCATAGTTGTAAATTAAATCCACAAGCATCATCTTCAATATTATACAAGTGATTTTAATGGATTATAATAATTAGGAAAGTCTGTTATAAAAAATTCCTGAAACAACCTTTATAGCAGAATGGAAAATAAAAGATTATCTTATTAGTTTCTCTATTTGCTTTAAAAAGTAGCATCAAAAATTCAAAAATAGTCATCAGTCAGGAGGAATTACAGCAGGATTTAAATATGTTTAATATACTTATAGCTTCATTTCTAGGAAATCTATGCCAAAGAAGAAATCAGATATTGAAATAAATGCTTATGGACAGAGATTCTCAGTTCAGTATAATTTTTAATATCAAAAGCCAGAAATAAATATTTAATAATATAGTCATTATTAAATTAACTATACCCATACAAGGTAATATTATATCTCCATTTTATTTTGCTTTAAAAAATCAATTCCATGGACAAATATTTGATATAAAATATAACAAGAAGCAAACAATAAAATTATACATCATTGAATATCTGCTGATGGAATGATATGATTTCTGAGATTTGCTTCAAAATAATATGTGGAGGAAATGAGGCACATGTAACAGATGAAACAAGATGAGTCATGAACTAATAATTACTGAAGTTGTGTCATGGGTACAGAAAGGTTTATTATGCTTTGATTTGTATATATTTGAAATGTTCTATAATAAAAGTTTAAAAAACATAAATGCCATTTTAGTTTTAATTACAAATCTGTTTATAACCATATATAAAATAGTATAATATCACTATATAATATTATATGACACAGACACTCATCTTGAAGAAAACACCACCAAAATATAAAGGTTGGCCCTTCCTTATTAACTCTTTTCTAATCAGACTTCCAAGGTCACAGGTATTCTGGGTCTTCCAAGATGCTACTTTAAAATGTTTGCCTTTTTGCCAGGCATGGTGACATATGCCTTTAATCCCAGCTACTCAGGAGTCTGAGGCAGGAGGATCCCAAGTTTCAGGCTACCCTCAGCAATTCTGCAAGACCCTGTCTCAAAATAAAAAATAAAAAGGGCAAGGCTAAGGATATAGCTCAATGGCAGAGAGCCCCTAGTTTTAATCCCCAGTACTACAAGTAAAATTACTAATAAAATGTTTGCTTTTTAATAATATTAACTTTCAAATGGAAATTCATATAATTAAAAAGAGTATGCTTATCTTAAGTTCATTGTGTTGAAGCACTTTAATCTATTAAATTCATAATTCTCCATAAGATGTCTCTTTCTACCATAAGAATCCCTGTGGTTATTTGGTCAACGCCCATTG
The DNA here is from genome assembly GCF_902686445.1 of Sciurus carolinensis. NCBI lineage: Eukaryota > Metazoa > Chordata > Mammalia > Rodentia > Sciuridae > Sciurus > Sciurus carolinensis. Next base: position 119,230,656 of record NC_062217.1, read on the forward strand.
CCTTCTGAGAATACTGGTTCCCAGTACACCAGATTGGTTCTTTATTGAATAGTAATATGCAGTTTGAATGAAGATAAAACAGATGGAAAAGAAACCTACATTGGGTAGTGAGGAGTCAGGGAAGCTGAATGCTTCCTAGTCCTTGAAAGTAAAGAGGCAAAAAATAAATAAAATAAAATAACTGAATGAATCAAACAACATTACTGTATGTAAATTTATGATTACACAAATGGTATGCCTTGACTCCATGTACAAACGGAGAAACAACATGTATCCCATTTGTTTACAATTTAAAAAAAAGAAAGTAAAGAGGCATTCAGCTTCCCTGAATTAATAAGGAAGAATCTCCCTGTCAGTGTGGTAGTAAAGACATGACTTTTGGAGAATATCACAAGTCCAAAGAATATTTTTAAAGTAGTCTGTTATGAATGTGCAAGGTAAAAGTTTTCCTTCAAAATAACTTTCAACCAAACCAACATTAGTTAGTCATGTTTTAAGTATGAGTAAACTTTGGAGAACACAAAGAAGTATTAAGTCCTAAGTTGTATGATTTAGGGGCAATAATTGGAAGAGCTGACATTTGGAATCCCTACTAAATAAAAGACATCTATCAGTCCACATCGCACACCAAATACATAGAGTCAATCAGACACTGTAAAGTTGAAACAGCAGAAGTCTTCCAAAGACTAAGACTGTTCTTAATAGATATACATAATGACAACCTTTTAAACTTGAAAAGAGTCATACAATTATCAAATCTAACTTCCTAATTTAAATACGTAAGAATGCTAAATGATTAAGTTGCTCAAAGTCACACAGCTAATTCTAGTCACAGCTGATATAAAATCAACATTTTTCACTCAATGTTCTCAGTTACTCCTAGTTGATAAAGTATATTTGGAGAGATGGGAGAAGAAAAAAAATGGAGAAAGTGGAATAAAAGTAAAATATATAATGTCTCACAATTATAGAATTCTACCAATTTTACATATTTTCACATTATCCTTTCCATTTTTACTATTCCTTCTCTATTTTTTCTCCCATTACTAACTTTAATTCACCATTTATCCTTTCACAAAAAATAGGAATCCAGTCAAATATTTTTCACCCCAAAAAATGATTCAGCCCAATAGTAAGGCTGAGCTAGATAAATAAGAAGACTAATAGCAGCAATGAAGAATTGTTCTGCATTTTCAAATTTATTTCCTAACAAAAATGTTCACTTAGGCTTGCTCCCTGCTCAGCAGGTTATTTATTATCTAATCTATGTAATTCATTACATTTAATACTTGATTCAGTTGCAAGTCCTTTTGTTTTCCTTGTGCAGCACCCTCACTAAATGTAAAATATATAAGCTCCTTGAGTGCTTTTTATTTACACTTCTGAGTGGCTAAAAAATTTATTTGATAGCAAAGTCTAAAAAAGAAACCAATAAGTCAGGAAGAAACTGCATAGCACAGTTTCTACACTCAGACTTAATTTTTTCCTGATATGTGTAATGCTTTATAATTTGCAGAAATCTTTAAATATTTATAATTCAGTAGGGACTCCTTATTAATAAAGTTTATTTGGAATAAAAATTGCTTTTCCAATATACTTCAATTTCATAGATTGTTACTGTCATTTATGTAATATAGCATTAAAATGCCTAATGGGACTATTACTACTAAATGATTAATCATGAATAATTGATACATAATCAATTTACTTTAGTTCTGAATATAAATATCCCAAATGAGCCAAATTTAATCTATTCTATTTTTAAAGGATACTTTCAATAAAATAAGAAGAATAATGATTTCATGTTCTTGGAGAACGGTCATATTGTGCAATACATTTATTCATTGATTCATCAAAGAAACGTTAACTACTCACTACATACATGACCTTATGCTAGGCATAGGTCATGCCTATGCCTTCACTGCAGCTAATAGAAAGTGGTAAGTTATGCTTTAATGACTTTACCAGTGCTCTCTAATATACAAATAAAATTTTATATAATTATTATCTAAAGGAAATTAAAGAGGAAATAAGACTGTCATAAGAAATATTATGTTTAACTCAGACTTTCCATTAGAAATAATTCTACTCTATTCATTAAGCAACTTGGTCCAAAACTTATTTTAATCTAAAATTTTATAGCTATATACTGAATCTCTATTATATGTCAGATACTGCTACTCTTGGCCATACAAAAATGTTCCTTTTGTTCAAGGAGATCAAAGCCTACTTGTGGAGACAGATTCAAATGTATTAACACAAACAGAAAATGTTGTGATAAATGTTTTCTGAGGTAAACTGCATACAAATCTAAGTAGGATGCAGGGATGCACTTTGCAGGAAAAGGCTTCTCAAGAGAAGTAATGTTTGATTGAGGTCCAAGGAGGAGGAAGAACAGGGAAAGAGGAGGAAGGGGGAGTTAAAAAAAAAAAAAGAGGAGGAGAAGGAGATACTAGAGAATTAAGTTAATCAAAATGTTATGTGCATGTACAAATATTCCACAATAAAATCCACTATTCTGTATAATTATTATACACAAATGAAGAAAAGATAAGAAAAGAGACAGGAGAAGGCAAGGCACTTCAACAGAGATGTCCTTGTATAAGTAAACTGAATAATCAGAATAAACAGTCCTAAATACAAGATGTGCTCTAGGAATAGTAAGAGATGAGGATGAATAAACCCATTTTTCTATTCCCTGCTGCATATTACAGAGGTTGCATTTATATGTTCATTAACAAAAGAATTAAAGAAGGGATAAGGTAAGGAAAGGGGAAAAAGAGAAAGCTCCCATGAGCAAAGCCAGACTGAAGTTCTGAGTAGCCTTCAATGCTAGCGCCAAATTGCTTCATTTTGTAAGTGATAGGGAGTCAAAGTCTTTTTTTATCAACAAGGTGATAACATGTCTGACTTTATGGAGAAGGATCTACTACAGGAAATAAAAAGACAGTAAATTTTGTAAAGAGGTGACAGAAACATCTGGGTAAGAGATGGGGAAGTCCTTTGCTAGGGCAGAGAATGGGAGTGAGGAGTAGAACTTAGACATTGTTGAGAAACAAAGTTTTTGGTCTTGACATGTTGAATTTCAGATTTCTAGATTGGGCATGGAAGAGGACAAGTGATATTCCTAACTAAGACTGAGAATACAGGAAGAATAGGAAAGGTAGTATGGTGGTGACAATAAAATATTATTAAGATATATATATACACAAACATACGTGTGTGTGTGGTGTGTAATGTAATGTGTAGTGTGTAATTTGTGTATTGTGATACTATGGGAAATGTTCCAACATCTAAGTTTCTAAGAATTCCCAGGAATCAATATTAGGTATTAGCAAATTAATATTAAGGTCTTACAGATTCATTTAACCATAGCAAACAAGAATAAATGAAAAACTAACTGTAATTTTCTTTTTTCTATTTTTAATGCATTAGAGTTATACATAATAATATTTAGATATATTCATAAATACATATAACATGGTTTCCTCCATTTCAATCCCCAGAACTGCCCCCTTCCTTTGATCTTCTCTCACCCTGGTAATTATATTTTAATAACATTTTTATTGAGATATAATTCATATAAGATAAAATTTGACCCTTTAAATTACACAATTCACTGAGGTATAGTATATTCACAGAGTTGTATAACCATCAACACTATACAATTTTTGAAAAATTTTATCAACCCATAAAGAAATCCTATATCCATTAGCAGTGACTCCCTATTCACTCTTCCCTACAGATCTTGGCAACTACTAATATACTTTCTGTTTCTATAGATTTGCCTATTCTGGACATTGCACATAAATGATATCATACATTTGGTCTTTTGTGACTTTTTTTTCCTTTTAGCACAATATTTCAAGGTGCATATATGTTGTAGCATGTCACAGTACTTCCTTTTTCCTTTTTTATTTTTTTTTGTTTTCACTGTATTTTTAATATTTTAAAATTTTAATTTGTGTTTTTTACATGACAGTAGATTGTGTTTTGACATATCACACATACATGGAGTATAACTTCTCATTCTTGTGGTTGTACATGATGTGGAGTTTCACTGGTCATGCATTCCTATATGAACATGGGAAGATTATATCTGAATCATTCCACTGTCTTTCCTATTTCCATCCTCCCTCCATTCCCTTCATTCCCCTTTGTCTAATCCAATGAACTTCTGTTTTCTCTTCCCCACCTTATTGTGCGTTAGCATCCACATATCAGAAAGAACATTTGGTCTTTGGTTTTCTGGGATTGGTTTATTTCACTTAGCATGATAGTCTCCAGTTCTGTCCATTTACCAGCTAATGCCATCATTTCATTTGCTATATGGTTTTTTAATTATACATGACTACAAAATCCATTTTGACATGATTATAAAAGCATGGAATATATGTTATTCTATTCAGTCCCCAGTACTTCCTCTCCCCTAGCCCTTGCTCTCTTCTCTCCACTCTACTGATCTTTCTGCCATTTACCCATAGTTGTTTTGTTTTGTTTTCTTTTGTTGTTTTGGTACTGTGGATTGAACCCAGGGGCACTTAACCACTGAGTCACATCCCTAGCCTTTTTTATATTTTACTTAGAGATAGGGTCTCACTAAGTTACTTAGGGTCTTAAGTTGCTGAGGCTGGCTTTGAACTTGTGATCCTCCTGCCTCATCCTCACAAGTTGTTGGGATTAGAGGTGTGCACCACCACACCTGGCTACCCATAGTTATTTTTTAAGTCAATTTCTTGGGTATGCACACAATGGTGAGATTCACTGTGGTATATTCACATATGTACATAGGAATATTGCCAGATTCGTTACATCATCTTTGCTTATCCCATCCCTCTGCCTTTCATTCCCTTTTGTCTACTCTACTAAACTTCTATTCTTTTTTCTTTAAAGTCCACCCTTATTGTAGATTGGCTTCCACATATGAGGGAAAGCATTCAAACTTTGACTTTTGGGGATTGGTTTATTCTACTTAGTATGATAGACTGCAGACCAGTAAATGTCATAAAGTCATTCTTTATGATTGAGTAGTACCACATTATGTATATACACCACATTTTTTTTATCCATTTATCTGTTGAAGGGCACCTAGGTTGGTTCCACAGCTTAGTTATTGTGAATTGAATTGTTATTGATGTGGCTGCATCACTGTATTATACTTATTTTAAGTCCTTTAGTAACATATCAAGGAGTGGGATAACTGGGTCAATTGGTAGTTCCATTCCTAGTTTTTGAGGAATCTCCATACTGCTTTCCAAAGTGGTTGGACCAATTTGCAGTCCCACCAACAATGTATGAGTACACCCTTTTCCCCACATTCTTGCCAACATTCACTGTAACTTGTATTCTTGATAATTGCCATTTTTACTGGAATTAAATGAAACCTCAGTGCAGTTTTAATTTGCATTTCTCTAATTACTAGAAATGTTGAAAATTTTTTCATATATTTGTTGACCAAATTTCTTCTTTTGAGAAGTGTCTGCTTAGTTTCTTTGCTCATTGATTGATTGGAGTTATTAATTTTTTTGGTGCTTATTTTTTTAGTTCTTTATATATCCTGGATATTAACACCCTGGATATTAACACCCTGAGGAGAAAGTGGCAAAAATGTTCTCCCATTCTGTAGGCTCTCTCTTTACATTCTTGATTGTTTTCTTTGCTGTGAAGAAGTTTTTTTACTTTGATACCTTCCCACTTTGTTGATTTTTAATTTTACTTCTTGCATTTTAGGAGTCTCATTGAGGAAGTCAGTTCTTGAGCCAATATCTTGGAGTGTTAGGCCTAGATTTTCTTTTAGCAGGTTCAGGGATTCTGGTCTAATGCCTAGGTCTTTGATCCACTTTGAGTTTTGTGCTGGGTAAGAGATAAGGGTTAAATTTTATTCTACTACATATGGATTTCCAATTTTCCCAGCAGACTCTTAAGAATACTTACAAAGACTCTTTTTTCCAATGTAACTTTTTGACACCTTTGTCAAGTATGAGATAACTATATTTATGTGGGTTTGTCTCTCATTGGTCTTCTTGCCTATTTTTGGTGCCAATACCATGCTGTGTTTGTTACTATAGCTCTGTGGTATAATTTCAGGTCCAGTATTATGAAGCCTTCTGTTTCACTTTTCTCACTGAGGATTGCTTTGGCTATTCTGGGTTTCTAATTTTTCAAAATAAATTTCATGACTGCTTTTTCTATTTCTATGAAGAACATAATTGGAATTTTGATGGGAATTGCATTGAATCTGTATAGCACATTTGGTAGTATGTCCATTTTGACAGTATTAATTCTGCCTATCCAAGAACATAGGATACGTTTCCATCTTCTAAGGACTACTTCAATTTCTTTCTTTAGTGTTCTGTAGTTTTCATTGTACAGGTCCTTCACCTCTTTTGTTAGATTGATTCCCAAGTATCTTTTTCTTTTCTTATCTTTTCCTTTTTTTTTTTTTTTTTTTTGAGGTTATCATAAATGGCATACTTTACCTAATTTCTTTTTCAGTAGATTCATCATTGGAGTATAGGAATGTGATTCATTTATGGTTGTTAATTTTGTTTCTTGCTACTTTGCTGAATTCCTTTATGAATTCCAGAAGTCTTTTGGTGGAGTTTTTTTGTCTTCTAAATATAGGATTATGTTGTTGGCAAACAGATAATTTGAGCCTTCATTTCCTATTCATATCCCTTTAATTATCTTCTCTTGCCTAATTGCTCTGGTTAGAGTTTCAAGGATTGTGTTGAATAGGAGCAGTAAGAGTGGGCACCCTGACTTGTGCCTGTTTTTAGAGTAAATGCTTTCAGTTTTTCTCCATTCAGAATAATGTTGGCCTTGGTTTTGTCATAAATAGCCTTTACAATGTTAAGGGATGTTCCTTCTATCCCTATTTCTCTGGCGTTTTAAACATGAATTGGCACTGTACTTTGTCAAATGCTTTATCTACTGAGACAATCATGTGATACTTTTAATCTATTTATGTGGTGAATTACATTTATTTATTTTCATATGTTGAACCAACCATGCATTCCTAGGATGCACTCCACTTGATTGATCATGGTGCACTATCTTTTTAACATGTTTTTGTATGTATTCTGCCAATATTTTATTAAGAATTTCTGCATCTATGTTCATCAAGGATATTGGTCTAAAGTTTTCTTTCCTTGATGCATCTTTGTCTGGTTTTGGTATCAGGGTGATACTAGCTTTATAGAATAAGTTTGGAAGGGTTTCCTCCTTTTCTATTACATGGAATAATTTGAGGAGGATTGATATTTGTTCTTCCTTAAATGTCTAGTAAAACTTGACTGAAAACGCATTCAGTTCTGTTATTTTCTTTGTTGGAAGGTTGTTGATGGCTGCTTCAATTTCATTACTTGAAGTTGATCTGTTTAGGTTTTCTATATCCACCTATTTCAATTTGGGTAAGTCATATGTCTAGGAATTTGTTCATATCTTCAAGATTTTTTAGCTTATTGGAGTATAAATTTTCAAAATAGTTTCTGATAATCCTCTGAATTTCAGTAGTGTCTGTGGTGATATTATCTTTTTTCATCTCAAATTTTGATTATTTGAGATTTTTCACTCTTTATTTTGGTTTGCTTGGCTAAGAGTTTATCAATTTTGTTTATTCTTTCAAAAACCCAACTTTTCTTTTTTTATGGTTAGCTGTTCTTTTCCCCTTTTTATTTTTATTTTTACAGACTGCATTTTGATTCATTGTACAAATGAAGCACAACTTTTCATTTCTATGGTTGTATACAATGTAGATTGACACCATTTGTGTGATCATACATGTACATAGAATGTCTGTCTCAGTCCACTATCTTTCCTTCCCCACCCACTCCTGCCCCATTTCCCTCTACACAATCCAAAGTTCCTCCATTCTTCTCTTGCCCCACCACCCCGCCACCCCACCTGGTTATGTATCATCATTCAATTATCAGAGAAAACATTCAGCCTTTGATTTTGGGGGCTTGGCTTGTTTCACTTAGCATGATATTCTCCAACTCCATCCATTTACCAGCAAATGCCATAATTTTATTCTTTCTTATGGCTGAGTAATATCCCCTTGTATATATATACCACAATTTCTTTCTTCTCATTTTCTTGATCTATTGAATTTTTTAAATCTTGATTTTGTTGATTTCAGCTCTGATTTGAATTATTTCTTGTGTTCTGATTTGAGTGTTGGTTTGTTATTCTTTTTATAGGGATTTGAGATGTAATGGTAGATTATTTATTTGGAATATTTCTATTTCTTTTAATGTATGAGATCAATGCTATGAACTTTGCTCTAATAACCACATTCATTGTGTCCCAGAAATTTTGATATGTTGTATCACTATTTTCATTTACCTCTAAGTTGCTGTAATCATCCTGCCAGCTGCTTCTGGTTTGTCAACTCAAGGGTCTACAATTGCTCAGGTGGTGAGGAGTTTCTATTGTTTGTAGTATTTTAGGATGTTGGCTCTGGAGTGTTCCCATGATTGCTGTGTGTCACTGTGTAACCGTTTCCTCCTTTTTGTACTAGTGAAGGTAATGGTGGCTGTCTGGGGGTGTAAGAACTCTGTTGTGTATTTTCCGGGATGATCCATAGTGCAGATATACTCCCCAACAGATGCTGCTCTCTGGAGTATGGAAGTGAAGGGTCTGCGGGGTTCACCTAGACTATAGTTGTGCCCATTTGTGAAAGGCATGCATTGATTGCCTCTGCTTACTAAGTCCAATGCAAAGTCCCACAAGTATCCAAACAACGCCACTTCTTGCTAATTGTGATCACAGTTTAGCTATGCATCAGTTCCTTTCTGCTGTGCAGCCTCAGGCAATTTCCTGATGGGTCTTTATACCACTGGATATTCAGGCAGCTTTCCTGAGGTAGGTCCTGCGATTCCAGCCTTGCAACACACATCCCAGTAACTATCCACATCCTAGTAACTAACCCTAGTTTTCCTATGGTGCCTCCCACCCCATTGTCAGTGGTCAGGAGCCTTCCTTTGTTCAGGGCCAAAGCTGCTTCTTTATTGCCTCTGTCGAACACAGACACTGCACAGAGCTTTTTGCTTTTGCCTGGGTCACAGAGACTGAGCAGGGCTAGACATGCACTTCCTGGGGACAGGTCCTGTCCAGCCCCATTCCCTTGTTTGTAGTTGTGGGGAGAAAGGGGAGAGTTTCAGCAATTTAGGGCTAGCAGTGGTCCTTCTGGAAGTTCTTTCTGGCCAGATTTTTAAGAGGTCTACTGCAGGAGATTTCCCTCTGGTTTAGTTTGCAGCTGTCTGGGTGTAAGGAAGACACCATGCTGATTTAAGTGGGTGAGGGGTAAGCTGAGGGCTCCCCAAGATGGCTGCAAACACCCAGCTGAACTTTCCTTTCACAATTTGTTTTGAAGTTGTTTGTGCTGTTTAAAGGAGACTTATGTTACAGTTGCACTTAAAGTTTTATCTGTCTCTCCAACCATTTTTAAGCAGGTAAACTTTGAAGGATGTCCATTCCTCCCCACCCCTGCATGCCCCTCCCTTCATCTCATCCACCATTTTAGACTAGAAGGGATTAGGATACTCTGCATTTGTTTTCTACTCTGGTACCCTATTTTCCATTCTCTCCAGGTCTCAGATTATGCACTTTTGAACCTTAGAGCATTTATTTCACCACCCACCTCTCAATTCTGCTTTACCTTTGCAGTTTGCTTTCTGTGTTGTGAGGAGATTGGGACTCCTGCCTAGCTCATTTCTGCCATCATCCTTCTCATCTTTTTCATTTTTTCTGGTCAACTAATATTCCATTTTATAAATGGGTTTTATTTTATTTAATACATTCATCAGATGATGGGCACTGGATTGTTTCCACATTCTGGTTATTATAAATAATGCTGCTATAAGCATTCATGTGTAAGTTTTTGTGTGGATATTATTCCATTTTTCTTGGGTATATACCTAGGAATGGAATTGCTGAGTCATGTTTCACATTTTGAAGAACTGCATGTTTCACAAAGTGGCCACTTGATTTTACATCTTACCAGCAGTGTGTGAGAATTTCCATTTCTCCACATCCTTGCCAATATTAGTTATTTGTCTTTTTATTGTAGCCATCCTAGTAGTGGAAAAGTGGCATTTCATTGTGATTTTGATTTGCATTTCTCTAATTGCTATGATGTTGAACATTTTTTAGGGATTTAAAGTCCATTTCCATATCTTTTTTGGAGAAATATATTTTTATTATACTTCTTTATATAATCTGGATAAAAGCCCATTGTCAGTATTTTCTCCCTTTTTGTGGGCTGTCACTTTCTGAAGCACAAAGGTTTTTAATTTTGATCAAGTTCAGTTTTTCTTTTCTTTTTTTACTTGTGTTTTTAGTGTCATTGCTTGGCCAAAGTAATATAGGCCTTCCATGCCTTTATCTCTCACATTTTATATCCTAGCTCTTACACTACATTACATCTTCATATGTTATAAGCCAGTCGCTATGATATTATAATTATTGCTTTGTGCAACTATCTCAGAGGAATGGGGCTTTGGGGGCAATAACAAACCATTTCTGTCCTCTCCAGAGGCTAAGCTGCTGTTTCACAGCTGCCATCATTGTGTGACTGACTTTCCAGGCTACTGTGTACCTGGGGAGAGGGGGATGGAAATAAGGCAAGATAAAATACCACAACAATCTTTGTTATTATAGAAATTTGGCTTTTTTTCTTATTGAAGCCTTTGGTTAAATTTCAGTGTTCTAAAAAAGTTATTTTGACCATTTTTTCCACTGTTTACTCTGCTTTAAGGAGTGCTTTTTCAAAAGTACTTCCTTAAGGCTCTGTTTTTGAATTGCATTTAGCAGTGAATTGATTTAATGGAGAACAAAGAGGTGTCTTTAAAGTAATTGACTTTTCAATAAAGACAGCGACTTTATGCAGAAAATTAGTATTATTTTGTTCAAAAATCACAGTCTTAAAATGATGTACTACTTATTCTATGGTAGTTCAATGCTTAAATATAATGTGGATTTTTAAAAAAATTTTACTTACCATTAGGTAAGTTAAAAAATATATGTAAATCCTTCAATAGTGGCCAATGAGCACCCTTTGGGAGAAATATATTTGAATGAAATCTAATTTAAAAGGTATTTGATCAGACTAAATGTATAATCATTTTTTATCTGAACCAAGTGATATCTATAAAGTTATCAAAGTAATACTTATGTTTGGAACATAACCTAACTACAAAAAAACTCATTCCAAAAAAGTAACTTCCCTCAAAATGTTATAATCAATGGAGAAAATAACACAGGACTAAGTTTATTGCACTCCTAGTGAAATTTTTTAACCTAACAAGTTCTAGAATAAGTGTTAAAAATATAAAGCTCATTACTTTATTGTCAAATCTTATGTATGTTAAGGACTTTCTATAAATCACTTAAATTTAAGAAAGTTAAAAATTAGCAAGACACCTAGAGAGAAATGTTTTGGATTCTTTTCTTTCATTTCAATTGCACTACTAATATGCTAGAACAAGACTTCGTTGATTCAAACTACCATATTATTAGAAGCATGAAAATCTTCTAATCTACAAGCCCTTCAAGAATAACTTGCACAATATATTAAGAAAAACCAGGCATGGGTGGTGCACAGCTATAACCCTAGCTACTTGAGAGTCCAAAGCAGGAGGATTGCAAGTTTAAGGCCAACCTCAGCAACTTGGCAAGACCCTGTCTCAAAATTAAAAAAAAAAAAAAATTAATGACCAGGGATATGGCTCAGTGGTAAAGCACCCTTGGATTTAATCCCAATACCAAAAGAGAAAAAAAATAAAAGAAAAAGAAAAAGAAAGATGTTAGGACAAACAAGAATAATACATCATGACATTTCCTCTGGAAGAGTTCATAAGCTAATTGGTGAGATAAGATGCAACTTTCTTTCCACAAAATATGTAATTACCCAAAGCATGATAAATATAATAAATTTAGGAAATGAACAAGTGAGAGATCAAAATGGCCTATAATTTTCAGGAAAGAATTAACATGGAAATAAGGATTCAAATTTTTAAAGGCTCTGAAGAATACCTAGAAATTAAAGTTTCATTTTACCATTCATTCTTTTAACCTTGTACACATAAGAATTTAATAAAGGTTTTCCTGAATAAATGATGTACAATCTTTGACAGGTGATAGGAGAGAAAGTATGTCTGCTGGGAAAAACATAATCAAAGGCATAGGAATAGGAACAAGTATAACATTTTAACTGGATAGCAAAAACTCCAGTTTTATTGCACCAAATATTACATGTCATTCTGAAATTCATGACATTGATAGAGTTCAGCCTACACCATTTCAAATGTGACTCCAAGATAATCAGAATATACAGTCTCAATTATGACTCTTTAGCTTAAGAATTATTTTGAGCTAGTGTTTTGAGAAACTGCAGACATACAAGCTCTGTAAAGTTATTCTTTTGTAAAAGAAATTTTCATCTGTAAAGAAAACCTCCATTTGTAAGGATGTCTCCCACCCTGCACCAGGAAGCAAGGAATAACTAAATCAAGCACTAGAGAACACATGACTTATGTCTACATAAGAACTGTACTCTTGTTTATAGTGATTTTATTTTATACTATTTGACTTTATATTTGTGCAGTGCTAGGGATCAACCCAGGGTCTTATACATTAAGCAAGAGCTTTTCCACTAAGCTACATGCCCAACCTTTCCCATTTCATCTTAACTGAGCCTTCCCCTGTATCTTTCTTTGTTTCAGAAAACATGGTATTCAAACCTACAGTCAACGTTTCTTTGAGATCAGTTCTTGAGGTTAACAGTAGCCCTCCTTATCCTCAGGTTCTATATCTCAAAGAGTCAACTCACCTTAGATCAAAAACTAATCCCCAGTACTCAAAAAAAAAAAAAAAAAAACCCAATGGGGCGTGCTGAGGATGTAATCCAGTGGTACAGCGCTTACCTAACATATGAGAAGTCTTGGGTTCAATCCCCAGTATCACAAAAGGAAAAAAAAATGGGGAAAAATTGTGTCTGAACTAAACATATAAGACATTTTTTCTTGTTATTATTCCCTAAGAAAATACAGTTTAGCTTTTTACATAGCATTTACATTGTATTAGCTATTTTAGGTAATCTAGAGATGATTTAAAGTATATGGGAGGATTGTGTAAATTATAAATAAAACACCACTTTTTACACTATCTGGAGCGTTTTAGCATCTGAGGTTTTTGTTATCCAGAGGGGTCCTGGAATCAATCCCCTACAGATACCACAATAGTACTCATCTTTTCTAGTTATCTCCCATGTATACAGAAGGTATATACATTTTTAAATTTCTGGGTTTTTTTTTTTTCCCATGCTTTCTTTTGTTATAGAGAGTTCCAACTAAAAACTCATGAAGGGTGTTAGAGAAAATTAGTTTTCCTTCCATGTGCCTTGTAGAATGAGTTAAAGTCTCTTAGAAAATATCTTAAGTCTCATATTTTTAAGATAAAAAAATTGAGACCTAGAGAACTGTTCAAGTTCATTCAACTAGCAGAAATATAACAAAATATTAGTGCACATCTAAGAAAGGACTACAATGTATCAGGCACTGGACTAGACACTTTTTCACAAAATAAAACTCTACTGCTCCTGTATAGATTCACAGTGCATAAATGAATAAATTCTCAAATAGGCACTCATAAAAAAGGAAAACCCAAGGGAAACAGTTTTAAAGAATTATAAAAAAAAATGTTAAATACACTTGTTTTGTAAAGAGGGAAACAAAAAGAAAGAACAAGAAAAAACCCTTTTTATATAAAATAGAAAAATGTTTGCACCAATTCAATTATATAAAATCAATTATTGGTGAACTAGAGATGTGCTTTTGAAGTTAATGCTTATTTTCCACACAGGCAGGAAATGCATTTGATTTTTGTGAATACTTCATATTTCATCATAACAGCAGTATAATGCAAGACTCAATGCAGAATAAGCAAAAAAAAAAAAAGAAAAATATAACAAATTTTGATGCCTTTTTTAATGACAAAACTTGTTAAGAAAAGAACAATTTTATTTTCTTATAGACAAAGATAGGAACTTTAGTATTTATTTTAGAACAGCAGATAGTACTCTAGTTGTTTGGGGTCATGTTGGGCTCTAGGCACTTTACTAGATTGAGCCAAACAAAGGGCATATTTTCATTCTGCATTCTGTGTATGCTGGTTCCTCACAGATACAATATGTTTGTACAGTGTGGCACATATTTATTATTTCAGATAATAAATGAAAATATTTGGCTTCTTCTAGAGGCTTGGTCCTTGAGCAAATTAAGAGAAACCAGCACATAAACCATGGTGACTCTCATACCTCCACAGAACAAGCTGATTTCTCATGAGAGCTGTTTTTAACCTATGGCTAAACAATGTCATTTTCAGTGTGCATCTGTGGGCAATACAACACTACAGAATGAATGTAGGTTTTGGAACCTGAGTATCATTGTTTCACACCCCAGTTCTGCCATTTACTAGTTGTGTGCCATTTAGAAAATCTCTTAATTTCTCTGGACTCATCTTCTTCAACTGTAAAATGGGGATAACATTATGTACTTCCTAGGGTTAATGTGGATGCTACATTAACATATGCTTCATACATATTCATACAAAGCACTTAGCAAAATCACTGGCATATAGTAGGCACATAATGAGTGGTACCTACTATCTGTCCCTTCTGCAATTTAAAATTGCTATTATTTCAGCATCTTTCAGTTCTTACCAAATTTTAAACAAGTACCAAAACTCTATTTTTCTCCCATTATATTAAGTACCAAAAGAAAAACACTCATAAAATGAGAATGTGGTCAAACTACCATTTTTCACAGCTATAAAATTAACTGTACCTTAACTTCTGACTTAAAAATACTATAACATAACACAGAACTAATTACAAAATTTCAAAAGAACAAAATAGTAATCTATAGTTGATATAAAAATATTAGTTGTCTCAACAGAAGGTATTTCACAGGTCTGAGAATTATTTTCAGTTTTATTTTGCAAGTTAGTTAAAAGAAACCGTCTCCATAGTTTCTTACCAAACCTGGCTAGATTTTTTAGCACAATTGCTTAACACTTAAGCCTGCACCCCTCACAAAATGAAGAGCATCTGTTAAGTTATTCCATGATGAATGACACATGAAAAAATTCCTTGTATATTGTTCATTCAAGACCAAAAGTCAAAGGTTTTGCCTTTGTTTTAATTCAAATATTTTCTGAGTATGTTTGCACATTGTGTGATGTAAATATAGTTAAAATAATCTTCAGGAATTACTGTGCATGTTCCCCATAAAGAGCATCCCTTATGCACATATAGTTCACATTGATAGCATATTAATGACTTAAATTTATTGGTTAATTTTTCTTCTTGTAGCCATTCATACCCAGCTCTCAGTTCAGGCCAGTCTGTATCCTCTGAATATAATCAGATGATGTGATCAGACTTTAAACACTTATCAGCTATATTTTCTAACATACATTCTTGTGTCACTGCCCGCGGCAACAATTGCGCAGGTATTTATCGGAGGGGCCTGGAAATAAACTATTTTTCCTATATTCACTAATTTATAGAGGAAGAGAGACTTTGAGAGAAAGATAGGCTTTGCTTAGAGGAAGAGAGACTTTGCATAGAGGAAGAGAAACTTTGCTTAGAGGAAGAGAATTGCTTAGAGGAAGAGAAACTTTGCTTAGAGGAAGAGAATTGCTTAGAGGAAGAGAAACTTTGCTTAGAGAGAAAGTTTTAGAGAAAGAGAGGTTTCTACGCTTATCAGAGATCTATTTCTTCTAGTTCTGCTGCTTCTTCTTAAAGGTGCGTCCTGCATCCTGTGAACTAAAGGTGCGTCTATCTGAGGTGCTTCTTTTCAGAGGTGCTTTCTATCTGCTTTCCACTTCTTCTTCCTTTCCGCTAATGGCTTCTACTCTGCTTCTTTCTGCTAGCTGCTGCTCTGCTTGCTGCTGCTCCTTACTGTCGGGCTCCCACCTACTGCCCGCTTATATTCCCTCCAGGAGGCAGAGGGCGGGGCCACACCAGTTGCAATCAGGCGAGGAGCCAGCTGCCCCATCACGGCAAGGGTTAAAACGAGCAGGCCCAAGCAGGCGTGCTAGGGAACACCTGTGCACACATTGTGCGCGTGGTCTTATCTGAATACTGCCAATGATAAATCACCTGAGTGCACTTATGTTAATTAACCTCCCCACCGCCGATGTGATCAGGCGCCATTCTGGCTGGCACAGCCCCCAACATTCTTGGTCCAATCTAAATTTGGATATTCACAGACTACTCATATCACCACCATTTTACATTGTGTTTCAAGGATTACAGAAAAACATGTAGCTATAATCACTTTAGTACTCTCCTTGATTATATAATTAAAGGTGCAGCTTTAGTCTTAAAAGAGTACCAAATATGCTTTGAATCAGTAAAAAGAGCAAGTTTTGCTAAGAGTGATAAAGTATATTACCCAACACAATATGAGCTTTTGCAGTCAAAGTGAATCTAGGCCCATTCAGTAAATGACACTGTTCATGAAAACTATTTAATACTGTTTAATGCTTTTTACTATGCACAATTTCAACACTATTAAGTAAACCATCAGTATAAAGAATAATGGCTTATGAACACTGAAATCCACTAATCCAACTCTAAAAACAAAATTTTATTCCTGGTACAACTGGAAATAATATTGTAAAATATCTTTGAATCCCAACAGTGCTAGAGATTTCTCCTGAAGATCATGGTTTGGCAAATGTTGTCTTAATCCTCAACAAAGTTAGGTTTAATAGAAAAAAATCTTTTTATCAGGTGTGTTTGGGTCCCAATTACAGAAGCATGGATAACTTCTTTGCATGAACTTCTCTACTTATTTGTTTAAAAATGGGAAAATATCTTCTCAGCATATGAATACCAACAAGTAGCCTGACATCAGTTTTTTTTTAATTACCAAAGTGACTAATATAAACAGAATTTATTCAGTTTATAAAATAGCTTGTCTATTGCTTAATGAGAATATTAACAATGAATTTGGACTACATATTATCAGTGTAATATTCCCCTTCAATTAAAATTGCAACCTTAACAGAAGATGTGGAACAACCAATTTTCAGCAAAGTTGTTCTTTCTTTAACAATAACAAAACTATAATAAAACTACCCTGAAACTCTACTACAAAAGTCTCCAAAAAATGAACAAGCATGAACATTGACACTTGCTGTCATCTAACACCCTTGAGATCACCTCCTTGTGACCTACTTAAATTTTGGAACCTAGGAAAGTTTTCAAACTTTTTCCAAAATCCTCTATCACCCATAATATTTCATTCAGGTACTAAATGATAGATCAATGGTCTCCAAATTTGTTTTGATTAAAGATTCTTGTTCAAAAAATATATTGAGCATTTACATTCGATATGTATGTATTTATATGTTACATACAAGTACTAATCTTAACCTATATATTAAATATTAATAAACATAATTTTTTTCTTTTCTTAGATAAAGTGTAAATATCAGTAGAGTGTCTCAGCCCCACTTAATCACCATGCATGCCTCCTGGATATTCAATTTGGAAAACATCATACTATATGAGTCAGGTCTGGATTACTAGCTATGGAAGAAGCAGAAAATGCCGGTTAAAACCCTGGAAAGAGAAGAAAGAGAGAAGACAGAAAGAAAATACCAGGTCATAAAAAGAGTAAGTTTTAAAGTGCATTGCCATTATATGCCATAACTTCACATAAATTATCCTATTAAATTCTCAAAAGAAGCATTAAAGGAAGTATCATTTTTACTCTTGTACAGATGAGGAAAGTAGGATCAGAGCAGTTACATCTAAGGCCTAGGTAACCAAATCTGTGATTGTCAGAAACCATGAAGAAAGTACAAGAAAAATCATCTATCTGACATTTGACCTTTTTTATTACAAAATCCTAAAAAGATCTCTTACTACAGAGAAAGCAAATCTAGGAACTCATTTATTATCTGGTTATTCAATCACTGACTTCATCATTAAAATAAAACATGTTCAGTAAACTCATTTCAAGGCTCCAGAGTCAAAGAGCAAAACAAATTAAATTATTATCCATGCTTGAGAAAACCACCAATTATCTTTGATTGTCTATCATTTCTTAAGCAAATAACATGAATCCAACAAAGTCTTTAGACCCTCTATAAACAGTTTGTAAAACTGTGGTATTCTTCATTCAATATACAAATTCTGGCAGCCCCAGTGATTCCATGCGTAGTGTTAAGTAGTATAATATCTGCTTTTCCTGATTTTATTTTGGTTCATGATAGACCTACACAACTTGTATAGCACATAACCCCACAAATCCTAACCCAGTCTATTAGTACAATTTAAACAAAATATAAAAACCACAAATATTCATGAACACATATGCTTACTGGCATGACTCTCTCATATTATAACCTAAAAGTTATTAATGACTTAAGGTTTGGAAATACTGTGACTTCAATCAACACAGATTAACAAAAAGACCTAATCCTAATGATCAGAAGTGTGATACATTTTTAAGTTGTTTTGAAGAACTGTCAACTAAGAGAGTTGCATTTCAATAGAATATGAGAAGAAATAATGCTTTTCCAAGGGCTATTCTATCAAAAGAAAATCATTCCAAAAAAATCCTATCCAGTTAATATTAGAAGATATTAGATTTTAATATGAATTTTTACTCATATCTTTAGTTTATTTTAAGTTTACATGGAAAGTTTACAATTTTAGACTTTAGTGTGCAAGTAAATATGCACTGTCATAGAAAATTAATATACCCTGACATAAGAATACAATAAAACAAAAGTAGTGTATTAATTATTTAGGAAGAAAACTACAGCTTCTTAAAAAAAAAGTTCTCACAAAAGTTAGTGATGTTTCATGAGAAATTTAAACTGGATTCAAATAAGATTCAAAGATTATCTGATTCTAATATCAAAGTTTCATTCTCTTGTAGAGAGTAAAATTTTTTATTCAATTATGTTGCTTTTTGAGAACTATAAAATGCAAAACCTCAATTTAGAATGTAATAAAATATGCAAAATAAGAATAATAATGAAATTATATAAAATCTTTCTATGTGCCAAGATTGGTGCTAAGCATTAGAAGTCAATTATCACTTTGAATCTCCACAAGTACCTCACAAGGTAGATACTGTTTGGTCCCCATTTCCAAGTGAGAAAAGCTGAGGCAACAAGAATGAGGTTGTAAAATTCCCTCTCAATATATGATATAATATTTGATGTGCAAATTGCAGAAAAGCATGAGACAACTCTGTAGCCAGATGCATAAGGATTCACGTCATCCTTCTGACCCTTCTTGATTACATCATAAACTGATCTCTACAAGTCTGTTTCCCCTTCTCTAAATAGTAATCTTAACATTTATTCCATAAAATAGATATAAGGATTAAGTAAAATTTGTAAAATGAAATAATATACATCCAGTGCATGGGACATGGAAAGCTCATAAAATATGGTAGTTATGGTTATTTGTGGGGTAACTGGATTTATCAGTGTGACCTATGGTACAAGGATAGAAGAAAAGTAATTGACCAAAAGATGACCAAAACTGTGACCTTGGCATGAAAGACAAATGATCCAGAATGGTCCACTGATTTTCTGTAAGTCTCTACAGCCCTTGCTCACCCACCTATTTGTAAGGCATTTATCTTCTCTTTTGTGCTTCTCATTGTTATCTCTAGCATGCAATTTATTCTAAGTTAATTTTTCCTAACTTCCTGTGATCTGTTCTATCCTATTAGCACCCACATAGTTTGTTATCCCCTACCACAATACTTTATATAGCCTATGCACCTGATACCCTCAGATTCAATTCACTATGTAAAAATCTATCAGGAAAATCCAGATTCTTTAAAAGATCAACCTCCCAAAAAAGAAATTTTATATAATATCATATCCTCTTCACAAGATTTACCAGTGTCAGGATAACTTCTCACAAAAAGTAAAAGGACACTTGGAATCCAGTTTTCCATAATTTAGTGTAAAGTAGTAAGCACAAGGGTTGTTATATACTCCATTTATTTGTCAACTTTGAATATGTAATGACATCACATAGTTTTCTTTCTTCATATTCCAAAATTGTCTTCTTCCCATTCTTGTACCAATGAACTTCTAAGTGGCTCTTTTCTTTGAAGAGATATAATGAAGCCATAATCTAAGGGATAGAACTATTTTACTAACATTTGCAATAACAAAAAGAAATTAGTTTTGTTAATTCTTTATAAATTTTGGAGATTAGTGCTCTATCTGATGTGTGTGTGGAAAAGATTTTCTCCCACCGGATAGACTCTCTTTTCACATTGTTGATTGTAACCTATGCTGAGAAAAAGCTTTTTACTTTGAATCCATCCCATTTATTGATTCTTGCTTTGATTTCTTGTGTTTTGGGAGTCTTGTTAAGGACATCTAATCCTAAGCCAACATGATGAAGATTCAGGCCTACTTTGTCTTCTATTTGGTTCAGTGTCTCTGGTCTAATTCCTAAATCCTTGATCCATTTTGAGTTGAGTTTTGTGCAGGGTTAGATAGAGATTTAATTTCATTTTACTACATATGGATTTCCAGACACCAAAAATGCAAAGAACCCAATCAATAAATGGGTCAAGGAACTGGACAGACACTTTACAGAAGAAGATATACAAGCAATTAATAAATATACAAAAAAGTGTTCAGCATCTATAGTAATTAGAAAAATGCAAATTAAAACAACTCAGATTTCATCTTACTCCAATTAGAATGGCTATTATCAAGAACACAAACAATAATAGATGTTGGCGTGGATGTGGGGAAAATGGCACACCTTTACATTGCTGGAGGAGTTGCAAATTGATGCAGCCACTCTGGAAAGCAGTGTGGAGATTCCTCAGACAACTTGGAATGGACCCACCTTTTGACCCAGTTATCCCACTCCTGGGTTTATACCCAAAGGACTTGAAATTAGCATACTACAGTAACGCAGCCACATCAATGTTTATAGCAGCTCAATTCACAATAGGTAGATTGTGGAACCAACCTAGAAGCCCTTCAACAGATGACTAGATAAGAAACTGTGGTATATATATATACAATGGAATATTATTCAGCCATAAAGAAGAATAATATTATGGCATTTGCAGATAAATGTATGGAATTGGAGAATATCATGCTAAGTGAAATAAGCCAATCCCCCCAAACCAAAGCCCAAATGTTTTCCCTGATAAGTGGCAGATGATATATAATAGGGGTGGGGATTCAGGGAGAAACTTTAGATTATGTAGAGGGAAATGAAAGGGAGGAGGGAGTGAGGGTATGAAAAATGGTGGAATGAGACAGACATCATTACCCTATGTACATATATGATTACATGAATGTTATGAATCTACAATTGTGTACAACCATAGAAACAAAAAGATGTACCATTTGTATACAATGAATCAAAATGCAGTCTGTAAAAATTTTTTAAAGTTAAAAATATTATAGCTCAAAATTTACCCTTCCCCCCACAAAAAGAAATTACTTTTAGCTTTACTTAGAAGAGTGATCATTTAACAGAAAGCCATTAAGTTGCTAATATCTTTTAGATTCAAATGAAAAAAGTAATGGCTTTCAAAAACCAATTCTGATTGGCAATATAAAATAGGAAATCATTATGACTCAAGTTGTGTTCAACACAGAAAGTTCTATACAGTCACCATGTACCTCAATTAATGTTTTTCAATAATTCCAGTGGGTTCACTAAGGTTTGAAGATCTGTCAACTATCACTACTTGTAGAAATTCTTTCCTCTATATTCAATAGTAAATGAAATTACCCATTCTAACTTTGGATATTGGTTTTATTAAAACCTGCAGAAAATTAGTTGGTTAGGAATTGTGAACAGAACAATCAGTTGTTCTTTCAATTGAAAGGAATTTAAATACATATTTTCTTGATGATATTGCTTATATAAAGGATTGTGATCAACTCTGTTTTCATGAGTTGGTTATATTTTTTCCAGCATAATATTTTAAGGAGAACTCCTTCAAAGGTCCTCTTAGAAGGTGATTGATAGGAGCCCCAGTAAAGGTAAAATCTATAATCTATAAAGCTTACAGATAAAAATCACCTTAAATTGTATCTATCAGTGAATGTAAATTTTTATTACAAGACAGAATTTAATTAATTTTCTTTCATTTAATAAATATTCTCTCATACTCTAGTTCCATACTAGGTATTATCTCATATTTCTAAGTAGTTCAAAGTGTTAAAGGTTATTCATGGCTAGAACGTGTTACCAATATGTATATTAAATTTTCTTCTCATTCTAAATTACACATCCTAAATGCCCTCAGTCCAATTGGTCCTGAACATGGTGAATAGACTGCACTAAAAAATACCTTGAAGGTTTATCTAACACCAGTCAAGGAAAGAGACCCTACTTGGAAGGCTTTATTGTTATACAAAGGCCTTATTCACCCGCATTGCACCTCACTCTCTCAGTGTTAGCACAATGTTTGGCACTCAGTAATGTTCACCAAAATAAATAAATAAATAAATAAATATTCACTAAAAACAAGAAACAATAAATATTCAGAGACTAATATATATATATATATATATACATATATATATATATATATATATAATACACGGACAGAGACAAGTCATATTTGAGAAAAATATTCAATGTTGGCACAATTTTAGGGTAATTATATACATACAATTATCCAAGTTCAAATTTAAAATGTATTCAACTACACCAAATTAATCCTTTTAATATATTGTACATATTCCTTTCTGACCTAAAATTCTCTGAATTTGATTTTTAATACAACATTAGCAATTTGAACATTTTTAACAAAGGAAATGGTTGACTTTATTTTTCAGGATAATAATAATAATGGATACAATATAGCTATGAGGAATGTCAAATCAAATGCACAAATTTATCAGAGGCACATGAAATTTTCACCAAGGAAAAGAATTACACAAAAGCAACTCCCAGTTCTGCCACCCAGATAGGAGCTAAAATGAAAATTTAAGACACTGCTGGTTAAATCAATCTCAGAGATCTCCTTTATGGGGCTGGGGGTGGATACTCAAATGACTTATAAAATTTTAATTTCAAATTAAAACAGCTGTTAATATCCCTTATCAACCATTATTTTGTTATACATGGTAGGAAGATAAGCAGATAAGGTCATCTGCCTAGACCAAGATGCTCTGCATTATTTACAGCTCTAATTTTTGTGCAGTAATTGGTAGGTGCAGTTCTAATTCAGCTTGCTAATGATTACAATATATTGCTGAGGCAAATTAGAGAAATAGAATGCTCTGTTACTTTTGCAGTATTGCTAAAAAGTGATGCAATAAAAGAGGTTTTGGTTGAATTAAGTGTCTTCAATAATGTTATACTTCACCCCAAAAATCCTAACACTAAAAACATACCACCCATGAAATGAACTTGAATAGAATAGAATTTGTATGTGTGTTTGTCATTGGCATCTTTCACCCCTTCTATCATGTAATTTTGGAGCAGAATATTGTCAATGTTTCATGATCATCAACTAAATTCCTCTTTTCTATGAGAACATATTTAAATTATTCTCTTGAATGTACTCCAAAGTACTCCAAAATGAAAGCACTCCAAAAAACAGGGGGATAGATCTCTCTCAAAGATTTCAGGGGAAAAAAATCACACTTTTAAAAAAATAACTCACTAGAAAAAGAACAGAAATGGTAAAAATTATGCAGTCTTTTTTCACAGGAAGAAAGGAACAATAGCAACTAAGAAAACCCAGGCATTGACATGGTAAGATGGACATGTACATTCTAAGCTGGTCTCATTTGAGTCATAAGGGAATTCCAAATTGAATCACATGCAAAGTTAGGTCAGAAATGATTTTTACTCCAGGAGTTTCTCAAGGATAATAACTGAGTCTCAGTTATAGATAAGCCAAGATGCAGCCATTAAGAACATATCTTCAATGGCTATCTTGGCAGATTCCATGCCAAGCTCTAATATATTCAGCATCTCAAAGATGAAGCCACAAACAAATGAATCCAACGTGAGGCAGTTAAGCCAAGAATTTGGCTTGCTTCTCATTTTATGTAAATGTTTCAATGCATGTTTTAGTTTACCCTGATAAAAATAAATTAAAATTTTAATAAAATCAACTTGTTAGAAGACACACACCTGTGACTCTACCATTTTATTCTGCTAATTTTTGTTTATTATAGTATTTATAATATCCATCTTAGAAGTTGATAAACAATACTCTATGTCAGGTATTTAAAAACTGTAATGTACCATACACATGCAGGGTCATTTCCTATGGTTGCTGGGGTATATAGTTCCAAATACTACTGCTTCTAAGGGAGGTCAATGGTAGATCCTTGGGATTTCACAGATTTCCAGAAAGATCAAAGTTAAATGTCTTGTTCTAACAAAAATTTCTGACAAAGGTAAAGTATGGATAAGCACTGACCCTATAGTATCATGTTATTCCAAAAATTATATTATCAGATTTATAGGAGAGGAAAATAGTTAAAAATTTGTAAAATTAATTTTTCCCCTTTCTCTCTAAAACATTATTGAATACTGGTTTAACACAAATACCACAATGTAATCTCACAGCCTCACAGGGTATTATCGTCCAACTAACTCTATGGCTAAGCATTTGTCCAGCCATCCCACCATTCAACCAAGACAGTTATTCTGAATGATATATACATGGTAAGCCTAGTAAATTCTATGTACTTAAGACTACTATGACACCTTAAGAAATTGTTCATTTAAAGTGATGTTATGGGAAACAATAAATTTTTAAAAAATAAAGTGATGTTATGGGTATACAACAGATTGATAAACCACTTTATAAGTCCAAAAATGGCAGATTGAAGAGACACAATAAGAAAACATCATTTCGGCTTTGTGTCTTTCTTTGTTGGGACAAAGTACTATCTCCTGCCACTGGGTGGTTGGATGATCCCA
Source organism: Sciurus carolinensis (assembly GCF_902686445.1). NCBI lineage: Eukaryota > Metazoa > Chordata > Mammalia > Rodentia > Sciuridae > Sciurus > Sciurus carolinensis. The sequence continues at coordinate 119,255,635 of NC_062217.1, forward strand.
TAAGGATAATGCCATATCAGGAGTTCACTATTGGTCCCTGATCTTGGAAAGCTGGATACTCAGCAAATGGTGGAAGCCAAACTAGCTTTGGGAAGGGAAAACCAAAGTTACCAAGCCTTGCATAACCTCTATTCAGTCACCACAACCACATCATACATGAACTTTTCAGAATAGCTGAAAAAAGTAGCTGCCATTCACAGGATGGGTCATTCATCTGCCTAGAAATTAAATGTCTTATACACTGTGGATCTCTTTGGTTAGTCTTTACTTTGAGACAGTAATATTTTTATATCCTATTCCTCCTTGTCACTAACTTCACTATTTTTTCTCTCCAAATCCCTGACTACCCAATGTATCAGGCAATTCCCATATTTTAATATTTATTGATACTTTAAGACATCTCTAATTCTACACAAAATAAAAGCTAGCTATAAGGCTCAGAGTTCAGTCTACTGAGGAAATTCCTTTTGCACTGTTTTTCATGGTCATCCATACCTGGGATTCAAACCCCCATAGATTATTTTAGTATACTATGAAAATCCATTCATAAATCAAGACCATGCATCTTTCTTCTCTGTTAACATATTATAGGAAATTCCTCATGAAACCATAGATGTGGATTGAAGAAGAAACAGAGAAGTAGTAGAACCAAGTACCAGGAACATGTAAATAACCCACTAATGCAGTTCACTTTGTCTCCTAGGCCTGCTGAGTATTGCTATTCACAGACCACATCTGATTTATAATAGAATACTACTGGGAAATTGAATGTTATGGTTCACCAGATTTAAGAACTCCTAGTTCATGATGAGCAGTTCAGGTCACACTCTCACCTGTGGTCATGTAGGTGATCAGCCTATATTAGGGTCCAGAATTGTTATGATTTGGACATGAGGTGTCCCTCAGAAGCTCATGTGTCAGGTTATGCAGGAATGTTAAGAGCTAAAAATGGTTATATTATGAGAACCATGACATCAACATCAATGGATTGATTAATTTGATGGACTAACCATTTAAGGATTACCGTACAGATAACTCTAAGCAGGGAGGGTATGGCTAGAGGATGTGGGTCAGGGTAGTATGCACTGGGGTTTATATTGTCTCTGGCTCCTCTCTCTCTCTTTCTTGATCCCTTTCCCCTCCCTACCTTCCCTGAGCTGAACAGCTGTCCTTCCACCATGATTTTCTACCTTACCTCAAGCTCAGAGCAATAGAGTCAGTCAACCTTGGCCCAAACCTCTGAAACCTTGAGCCAAAATATAACTTTCCTCCTCTAAGTTGTTCTTGTTAGGAATTTTGGTCACAGAAATGAAAAGCTGACTAATATAAAACTTAAGCCAGAAAAACTGCTTTTCAGATGGATAATTGTTGTTGGCAGAAGAGGGACTCATGCCATGATTTTTTGACATTTTCTGGAAACACCAAATGATATCTCTGTCTATCATATACATTTCCAATACATTGAGTTTTGGGGTCATAAAATTCATGAGGCAGAAAAGTTTGCTCTATAGACAGGAGTATACAGAGTCATTTCTTTCTTTTGGCTTCACTCAAACTGGCAGCCTTAGAGTTTACCCAATAAATGGGCAGCAGTAGTCAACCCAAAGGTGATACATATTGCATTCAAAACAAAACAAGCCCACTAAGCACTATGCCTCACTTTTGATGGTGGGCAGGGTTCAAGGTACAGATATAATAATTTGTTTCTCACTATAGAATGAATAGTCTGACTTAGTTACACTGTGATCCTAGAAACTTCACTAACCACATGACAGACTCTTGGACTTTTGTAGGCTGTATCTCCCATATTTTGACATGCATATATCTTTAGAAGGTAACTAGGGCTTTCTGTTCATTTGGTTAAATTTTCATGATACTATCAACATAATAGAAATATTTGCTATTCTATTGGGGAAAAAAATCAAAGCCCCTTCGGATTATATTGTGAAAGTTACCAATTGAGTATCACTTATGGTAAACTTTAAATATATACTGGTGCTTCTGCCATGTAAATGTCGACTGCTTTTAATTTTTCCTTACCAACAGAAATGGAAAATAAAACATCTTTAAGGAGTTTGTGCTAGTTTGCTCCCATAAAGATAGCATGACTGGTACTACATGGATTAAGTTTGAAAAAATATACTCTCATATTTCAAGACCCATATGACCTTTATACTAGCCAGTCATCTGAAACATCAATGTAGTAAGAATAATCACCCCTACATATTTTGAGTCGTCTGTGGTGATAATAATATCTAAATTTCCCTGAGGAATCTGACATTACTTTCCATCTACTTAGCTGGTTGAAAGATGCCAACATAGAAGCTTCTGTCCCCCCTCCCCATTGTCTATCATAATAGCCTTCATTTCATGGGTCAGGAAAATCAATGTGTGATTTTGCCAGTTACTAATTACATCAAAACCCGTTACATATTCAGGACTGGGAATTGCTATGTTAGTCAACTTTTCATCACTGTGACCAAAATACCTGACATCAACAACTTATAGGAGGAAATATTTATTTTGGCTCAAGGTTTCAGTCCATGGTAAGTCAATTCTATTGCTTTGAACCTGAGATCAGGCAGATTGTCATCGTGGAAGGATATGACAGAGAAATCTGCTCACTTCATGACCTCCAGGAAACACAGAAAAAGAGAGGAAAGAAGCCAGCACAAGATACAGCCCCCAAGGGTAAATACCCAACGACCCAGTCGTTCAACTAGATTCCACCTCCTACAGTTTCTACCACCTTCCAATGATGCAATAGATTATAAATTCATCAATGGATCAATACACTAATGCAGTTAACATACTCATGATCCAGTCACTTCCCAGAAGATCCACCTTTGAACACTGCTACATTGAGGACCAAGATTTTAACATATGAGCCTTCAGGGAATATTCCATATCTAAACTACAACATGATATTAGATTTCAAAATGACCACCGATATTAAGATCTCTCTAAATCTCTACTATGACTGGTGTACCACGGTGGCATTTAAGGCCTCTGGGTATCAGTGTAAATATAGATTCAGAATCTAAAACTCAGAAGGTCTCAGTATTTCCTTTTCCCCAGTGTACAAACACACTGGTAGAAGACTGCAGGGATTTTTATATTATGAAAAGTTTCTTTCATACTGGCTCTCAGGATCATTCCTACATGGAGTTATAGAGTAGTACCTATCCAATTAGTTGGTCTCAGTATACCATAAGGATCCATCCATAAATCAGGACCAAATTTTTTTCCTCCTCTATTAATGTATCATAGGAATAAATTTGCATCTGACTTAGAGAAAAATGTAATGTATGGTTACATTGAAAGACCCTTTACAAAGGGACCTGGTATCTCCTCAACTGAAAGGACCTGGTATGTTAATTGGCATATATCCATAAACACTAAGGTGTATTTCTACCCACAAGACCTGCCACAGGCAGGATTTCTCTGTTTAAACTTGTCAGACGGGACCTTGAAAGGCTACAAATGTGTTTCATTCTTAGAATTGCATACGTCAGCTACTGTCATAGATCAATGGTTCTCAAAGTGAGGTTCCCAGTACTACATAGTAACTTATTTGATATGTATTTATTTTTTCTGGTACTGGAGATTGAACCCAGGGCCTCACACATGCTAGGCAAGCTCTGTACCACTGAGCTATACTCCTAGGTAATTACCTAGTAACTTACTAGAAATGAACATTTTAGACCCCATCTCAGACCTATTGACTTAGAAATCTGAGAGATGGAGCCCAGGAACGTGGGTTTTAATAAACTCTCCAAATGATTCTGATATACAATAAGGTTTGAAAAATATTTTCTTCCCTGCTCCTCCCACCAGAAAAAGAAGAAAGCAAATCACTTCCATAGATCCTTATAAGTCAAAATCCCAAACTTGTAGCATTTTGTAATTTTGAACACTTTGTTTGTAATGATTAAGGGCAATTGGTTGACATCTCTCTCTTTCTCTCTCTCTAAAAGGCTAATTTAGAATGATATTAGCCATGGGCTTAGCGTAGATGGCCTTTACAATGTTAAGGAATGGTCCCACTATCCCTATCTCCAGAATCTATAAAGAACTCAAAAAACTCAACACCAAGATTACAAATAACCCAATCGACAAATGGTCTAAGGAAATGAACAGACACTTCACAGAAGACCTACAAGCAATCAACAAACATATGGAGAAATGTTCAACATCTCTAGTAATAAGAGAAATGCAAATCAAAACCACCCTAAGATTCCATCTCACTCCAATTAGAATGGTGATTATCAAGAATACAAGCAACAACAGGTGTTGGCGAGGATGTGGGGAAAAAGGTACACTCATATATTGCTGGTGGGGTTGCAAATTAGTGCAGCCACTCTGGAAAGCAGTATGGAGATTCCTTAGAAAACTTGGAATGGACCTACCATTTGACCCAGCTATCCCACTCCTTGGCCTATACCCAAAGGACTTAAAGTCAGCATACTACAGAGATACAGCCACATCAATGTTCATAGCTGCTCAATTCACCATAGCCAGATTGTGGAACCAACCTAGATGCCCTTCAGTTGATGAATGGATAAAGAAACTGTGGTATATATATACAATGGAATATTACTCAGCCATAAAGAATGATAAAATTATGGCATTTGCAGTCAAATGGATGAAATTGGAGAATATCATGCTAAGTGAGATAAGCCAATCTCGAAAAACCAAAGGAAGAATGATCTCGCTGATAAGTGGATGATGACACATAATGGGGGGTGGAAGGGGTTAGTGTTAGGGTTAGAGTTAGGGTTAGGGAGGGGGGCAAGAATGGAGGAAGGAAGGACTGTATAGAGGGAAAAGAGGGGTGGGAGGGGTGGGGGGAAGGGAAAAAATAACAGAATGAATCAACCAACATTACCCTATGTAAATTTATGATTACACAAATGGTATGCCTTTACTCCATGTACAGAGAAACAACATGTGTCCCCTTTGTTTACAATAAAAATAAAATAAAATAAAATAAAATAAAATAAAATAAAGGTCTAATTTAATTCTATTGGATCAGGAAACCCAATACCACTATAACATAATTCATAGTCATCACCTTCCTAGAGAGGACAAAAACCACAGAAGTACTCTTTCACCAGTGCACATCTCAGTGACAAGGAGAGCATCCCCTAGCCTTCTCAGAGAGTATGATTAAGAGTTGGCTGATCCATTCCAGCATTTTCACTTCCCTAAGCCCTTGAATTCCTTTCTTTCATGGTGGGTCAGGTAATCTAACACATTTCTGCTTCATTAACTATAAGTCATTTCTATGCTCAGTCTTCAGTTAATACATTCATAGATTACTAATGCCTATCCCACATGTTCAAACCAACATTTAAATCCCAAATCCCAAGTGAGTATACCAATGTCAATGAATTTAGTCTGATGAACCTTAGCATTCACCCCCCATGTATTCCAATACACATTGATGAGTCTTGAACTCTTTCAGTGTATAAGTTATTCTTCCTGGGGCAGGCCTCGTACCTCTCTATTATGACTATGTTGAATCAATAAGAGATGGCAAAGTTCAGTCAAGATTAGTCAGCATCTGCTTGTGAGACAAAATATTTTTTCCTTGTGTACAATGATTTTTTACTTATTTTTTAAACAAATTTTATTTTGCATCCATCAATATGTAATTTAATGTCATGGTATGTTTTGTAACAAAAGTAAAATACTTTTATGCACCAAAGGGCTAGATCCTTTGGTGAACTAGGTAGAGTTAAGTTTAGGGCTAGAGGTTCCTCAGTCATATCTGCCCTGAAACTGCAAAAAATGGAAAGCTTCTTCAAGTCTGCAGTGGATATCTTTTCGCTTGTCCACACATGAACTTAATTGAATAATTAGAGTTTTTAATTACTTCTTTTTCCTATTTAACTTCCTTAGTTTCATAAGAAAGAGCCAGGGAATGCCACAATCTTAAGTTTATTAAAAACCATTAAGATATATCACCATACAACTGTTAGAATGGGTATAATCAAAAAGACTAAAGATAATAAGTATTGGAGAAGATTTAAAGAAAAGGGAACACTTACACACTATTGACGGGCCATTGTGGAAAATAGTACTGAGGTTCCTTAAAAAATTAAAATTTAAATAAAAACTAAAAATAGATCTACCATGTGCTCTAGCAATCCCACTACTGGGTTTATATACAAAGTATATAAAAACAGTATGTTTTAGAGATATCTACATTCCCATGTTCACTGCAACATTATTCACATTAGCCAACGTATGAAATCAACCTAACTGACCATCAGAAGATGAATGGATCAAGGGAAAGTGGCCTGTGCACACAATGGAATACTATTCAACCTTTGGGGTGGGGGGGAAGAAATCCTGACCAGGCACAGTAGTGCACATCTGTAATTTCGGCAACTACAGAGTCTTGGGCTGGAGGATCATAAGTTCAAGACAAGCCTAAGTATTTTAGCAAGACCCTGTCTCAAAATAAAAATTTGAAAAAGGGCTGGGGATGTAGCTCAGTGGTAGAGGGTTCCTGGGTTCAATCCCCAATACTACAAAGAAAGGAAAAGAGAGAGGGAGGGAGGGAGAAAGGAGTGAAAAAAGGAAGGAAGGCAACATGGATAAACCCAAGACATTATGTTAAGTCAAATAAGCCAAGAACAAAAAGACAAATACTGCATGATCTCACCTTTTTGCAAAATCTAAAAAAGTTGAACTCTAAGAAGTAAGAGAACCATGGTTAATGTGAGCTAGTGAAGTAGGAGTTGGAGAGGTGTTGGTCAAACAATGCAAAATTTTCAAAAAAGAAAAACAAGAAGTCCCCAAAAAACAAATTTTTTAAAAGGCTGAAGGTAGGTAGCTCTGTGGTAGAGTACATGCTTAATATGCACCAGGTCCTAGGTTTAATCCCTGGCAGCACCTCAAAAAAATTTCAGCTAGATAAGAGGAATAAGCTCAAGCAATCTATTGTACAACATAGTAACTGTCATTAATAACAATGTATTATATGTTGATAATCTCCAGCAGACATTTTAAGTATTCTCACCACAAAAAATTAGTACCTAAGGTGAGTTGTATGTTAATTAGCTTAATTACACCATTCTGTAATGTAAGCATATTTCAAAACACCATGTTACATATGATTTAAATATATACAATCTTTGTCAATTAAATGTAAATATAAATACAAATAAGTGTGTTACTATTAACATACAACTAATATCACAGTTGCTTGATCTCCAAGTCTTATCTTCCATTCATACTTTATCCCATATTAACATGAGATAATCCGAATAATTGTAATGCCCCTACATGGCATGAATCACCTATGTCCCATTTTTTTCCTCCAATGTGCTCTTTGAATATAGGACAAAACTAATTCCAGAATATCATTTTTGGTTCTGTTTACAAGGAACACTTTTCATACAGTGGGGAAAAGTACAGTGTCCCAGTATTAAGCAGAGGGTATAAAATCAAATTAGGGAATTGAAAAACAAATTAATAAAAGGACAATGGAATAAAGCTGAAGGTAAGGTACAAGGAAACTCTAAGACTCTCCAAGTGTGGCCTCTGGATCTACTTATTAGAAATGTAAATTAGGGTTCTCTCCCTAGAGCCACAAAATCAGAAATGCTAAGAGTGAGACCCAGCAATCTTTTTTAACAATAACTCCAGGTAATTTTAATATGTAGAAAGTCTGAGGACCACTGATGGTGGTGCAAATAACAGTGGAGCTGTTATCAGCCCTAGGTCCAAAGGGGAAGAGAATAGATTAGATTCTGAAACACAAAGAAATTCATATAGAGAGAACCAACCATCTTGAAAGAGCTGGTAACCTGTGTTCAAGTGACCCAGCTTACTCTAAGAAACCCCATAACAGTGGTATAAGATAATAAATAATCCAACCTCATTTCCTTCCCTCTTTCAGTTATCAAACTGAACTCCCAAGTGGCCACACTCAACCAGAATCCAGAAGAGAAGGAAACTTAATAAATTTGACCACCTTCCTCGGCAGAAACAGGTTGAATGAATCAGTTTGTATCTGCAAGAGCAAATCGAAATCTGTGTGCATGCCTAATAAGTTTTGTGAATGTGCCCAAATTTTAATAAAACTCCAAAGCATGTACTTAAGGAAGTTAGACATTTAAAATATTTTCTAATTTACATGGTGATAATGGTTTCTTAGAAATGGTCATTTATTATTTAAACCGGGTTCAAATAAGACAGTTTTTTTTTCCTTAGTGAAAAATGTCTTGCCTTTGACCCTAAAGCTTAACACAGTATCCGATATATTGTAGATACATGGTTACTACTGTTCAGGTTATAATCACCTCCCTCCTCCTAAATAGATTGAAGTCCTTATCTTGTTTCCATGCTGCACCCCTTGAGCTGAAGATCTAACTTGACACTGAATTCTTCTGTGATTTCTGCTCCCTCTTCTGAATGCCATAATCTAAGCCCCATTCACCCATAAGCCAGAGCCTACTGAGCTACTCAATTCCTTCCTCCTTTATAAATTAGTCTCTGGATTTGTGTTTAATTTTGTGTCCCATTTTGGGCTTACTCTTCTTTTAGTTAGACAAACTCTTCTAGCCTCCTCCTCATTCTTAAATGTATACTAACCTTTTATCATTGACATTGCCTTGACACTTGAGATGTAAACATATATGATGTGTAATTAGGCTAAATTAATAAGTGTCTGTGTCACCACCAAAGTCTTCCTGATTGCAATGATTCACTGTACCCTTACCTGGATCTATTTCCATTGCATAATACTTATATCCATCTATTCAGAATTTAACTCAATTTAAAGTCTCAGCCATTCCTTCACACACTTCCTTAGGTAGGGCAAGTACATTCAGAAGATTAAGAAACCTTATAATTATAGACCATTTTCCCACACACATTCCCATCACTGTTTCCTCATTCATAACACAAAAATTAAATAAGAAAGATCCTGAGCAGTCTGGAGATAATAATTTCAAACTGAGTTTTGTAAGAAAACAAGAACAAGACAGCATTGAATAGTATCTGATATAGTATTTCACAGAAGTAAATTCCAAGTAATATACTCCAGACCATGTCAGCCAGACACTGTGATCAGAGAAAACTTCCTGAAGGAGATATCTCAGAGCAGAGTCCTAAAGAATAGGATTATCCAAGCCAAAGAAATAGTAATAACAGAAGAGGAGAAGGTACCAAAGGTCTAAAGACATTAGAAGTGAAGTGAGAGTCTTAAAGCAAGTGGTGAAAAGTGGAGATAAGAGGTCTGGGTATAGATACAGAAAACAAATAAAGAAGGGTCTTGTACCCTAGGCTAATAACTAGGCTGAAAGCTGTAGAAAATCATTAGAGAATTTTAAACTGGAGAGTCAAAGAAAACAATTTTTTTCCATTAAAAGATCACTTTGTTAGTTGTAAAAAAAAAAAAAAAATAGACTAGAGGGTAAAGATTAGAAGTGGGAAGACCAGTTAGGCTATAATTATAATTTTATTTTTATAGCAGTACATTTCACAATAGCTAAATTGCAGAATCCACCCAGATGCCCATAAATAAATGAAAGGATTAAGAAATTGATTTATATAATTACAATGGAGTTCTATTCAGTCCTTTAAAAGAATGAAATTATGGTATTTCCTGGTAAATGAAGGGAATGGAGAATATCATACTAAATGAAATTAACCAAACCCAGAAACTCAAAAGTCAAATGTTTTCTCTAGTATATGGAAGCTAGAGTAAAATAAAGCAAAGGGGAAGAGAGGATAAGATTACATAAGGAATCAATAATATACAAATTAATAGACAAGCAAAAGGAAGTCTAGTAAAGTAGAGGAAGGATAACCGGGGAGAGAAGGATTCAAGAGGGATCATGAACTTAAATCAGTTTCCATGCATGTATGAGTTTGTTGGGATGAACCTAACTATTATGTATAACTATTAAGCTCTAATTTAAAAAATGTAAAAACGAAAAGATATTTTTTAAAAAGGATAAACCTGAACCGAAGTTCTGGATATTGAAACAGAGGGAAAGTAGATTAATTTGAGAAATATTGACCAGTTAGATTCAGCAGGACCCAGTAACTATCTGGGAGGAGTCAAAACATATATTGAGACAATAAATTAATATGGTTTTTGGCAGAAAGAGAAATGAACAAAGGTGACCAAAACAGAACCAGAAAATCAATAAAAACTATATCATGGTAGTTCACACCCAAAACAAGGATTTGAAGAGAAACTGGTCTACAACTCAGGTTGAACAAATGAGGTCAGAAGAGAAATCAGTGAATTTGACAATTACTAAGTCTTTGGTGAAAATTGCCAGAGGAGTTTTAGAATCAAGGTGGAGATAGACATCAGATTAATGATGTGAGGAGAAAATTGGAGGTAAAGAAGTAGAGAAAGCAAGTCAGCTTTCTCTTATAAAAAGTTTTACAATCAGGGATAGAAAAAGTGGCACTGGAACTTGTATATATACACAGAAGAAAGAGGTAATAAAGAAGAAGTTTGGGGAAAGGATGATGGTATTCTACTCACAGAGACTCGGGTATTAGAGTAAGAGGCACTCCTGGTACAAAATGTATTTTAAGCAATATGTCAGAATAAATACCCAAAGGCTTGAACAGATGTTCTAACAGTAATGCAAGATGTAAGATAAGCGGTTAAAGAAAATTCTTCACAAATACAAAGAAAAATCACATATACTTCCTCACAGACATCTTTAATGGAGAAACCTGGCTAAAAAAGATATCAAAGGACCTTAATAAAATCTGGACTATAAACCACAACTGGAGTTGGTAAAAAGTTTCCCAGATGAAGTTCAAAAATAGAAACAAGTGACCAGAAAAAGAGAAAAATCAACATATCAGGCTGCTTCCCAGCAGTGCCCTCAGTATCACTCTATACATGACATTGTATAGGATCATTGCTTTGATAGCTTTGGCTTAGAACCTCTCTGGAGTCCTCTGCTGTTGGATCCCAAAACAATATACAAGAATTAAGGGTTTACTGGCTTCTAGGTTCCAGTCCACTCAAGATAAAAATGAAACTATTCTTATATCTGGCTTTCCTAGGAAGAGCACTGCATAAGAAACATCTTTTTCTACTTTAATATGAACGTACAAGAGAAGGGAAAGCAAACATTTTGCGTGCAGAATAAAAATCTGACAAAGAATCAAGATGGAAGATGGAGAGAAGATACAAAAATGAAAAAAAAATTATAAGAAAGTATGCATTGGGAGTGACTGAAAGTTCTGGAGACAAACTCAAAATCTGGCTCAAAGTTTTAATAGCTGCACACCCTAGTACAAGTTGCTTAGTATTTGTTGGCTTGATTTCCTAAATAGAAAAATATGGAAAAACCATACCTTTTAGTGTCATTGTATTAATTTAATCACTAATAAATGCAAAGCACTTGAAGGCTTCTATCTAGTCTTACCAACTTTTCAGTTCTCTCTTCAGCATCTTTCTCATAGAAAAGCAAAGGAATGAACTTATCAACTGCCAGGAAGTAGTATCTACTCATTGATACTAGTGGTATACACAAACTAATAAATACTAACTGACCAGAAATCATTGCATATCTTCAATTAGAAAGTTACAACGAATGGCATGAAAATCTTTCCCAGTCTTGACTTTCTGCCTTATACATAATATTCAATTGATTAATTGCTTTTTTGACCTCAGCAACTTGACATTCCATTCATATAAGCCACAATATTAGTATAGAGACCCATGTAGTCATATTCTATTCTAATTTCATGAAGGAAAGCATTGTGATTATTTTTAATAATATTCATGAAAAGTTTCAAGAGTTAATTAATATTCAATATGCTAAATATGTCAGAATTAGATATTGGGCCCTGCTCTGCCTACCATTTCTTTCTCAGGGCAGTGGTACAAACTACATTTTCAAACCTCAGACCATTTCCTAAGCATCTCAAGGTGACCTAATACATAAAGTTCTGCACAATGAATGGGAATAGTAATTGGCTAAGCAAATCAGATTTCATCACTCTGTAACTATAAAGAAAAAAAAATGGACAACATTGACTAATGTAATTAAAGCAAAACATAAAAATAAACAGTCACATTATGATAGGATAATAAAGATCCACAAAATTTGTGTTACTGAGAAAGTGATAATATCTGTTCTTTTTTCCTAAAAAGTCCTATGAAAATCTGCTGCTCTGCCTTACATGTGTTCCAATGAAACTCCCATTATTCACATTGTCCATGACCAGAAATTGCCAAAGACACTCTGGCAAATGCCAGAGTCATTCCTTCCTTTTTTTTAACCTATATAATCACTGGATCACTCCTTCACCACAAGAGGCTGTTATATAATCATACATTTTTTTTGTATCCTAAAAGTTAAAATGCATATGTATTACAGGTATTGAAAATCTCCATTAATTAAACAGGTCAGTTAAGAGGACTAAGCAGAATGTTCAGAGGAAAGAAAGAATATTAGGATTAAATCAAATTAAGCACTAAAGTTAACTCAGAGACCCAATTAGTCTAATCTCTCATTTGAGAGTAAAGAAATTTGGAGCTAGGAAGTAAGTCACTTGGGGTTGAGTGATTTGCCAAAGATGACACAGCTACTTAGAGACAGTGGCAAAACAGGAACCAGAACAAATTTCTACTTCAAAACTTTTTTTCCTATTACATTAAGAAACTTCAATTCGCAAAAAAGCTGACTTCTACTCTTGACCTGAATTGACTCCTTCTAACCTCTTTAGCTTAATCCTAACATCTTAGAAATGTGCTGAAATAATTGTGACTACAAAAAGAATGTTATTTCATTTTGTGAAGAAATTTGAAGATAAATAGCACCATTACAATTATGACTCATCTCTAAAAGTTCAACGTTTCAACCTTTGCTTCTTATTGTCTTTCATGCAACTTGATTAATGCACTCTATTTCTTGTGGCTGTCACAAAAGCCACAAAATCTATCACTTCCTTTGTTGTGACTTAATTTGAAAAAAACATGAACAATATCAACTTTTTCTGAAGTACTTGTTTACATCAATATACCAAATAAAAAGTTTATACTATTTACTCACCATTAAGTGAAACGGTATTACTATGTAATATTACAGCATCTGTTGACTAAATGTGGGTGGCATGTCCAAAGAGTTCATAAACCTCTCCTGCATTTCTACTGTGTAAGAAAATGTATGGGAGGTGACAATATGGGTAAGGAAAAAAAAAAAAAAAGGAATTAAGGAGGGAAAAGGAGAAACAGATGTGAATGATAAAACCTGGGAGACAATACAGCAGGCACAAAGAGAAATGAGCAAAGAAGACAAGAACAGGCATGTGTCTACAGGAGTGTGTGTTGGTGTGTGCACATGTGTTTATATGCAGTTGATTATGGAGATACAGTCAGAAAGACAATCGTAACATTACTTTGACTGATTTGTTGCAGAACAGGAACTGGAATGAAAGCAGCATGGTCAACTTAATACTAATCAATACAACAGTAATGATAATGAGTTGTTGTATATCAATTCATGACTTCTTCAGAGATTTCAAAAAGGATAAGAAACAAAAAAAAAATATGCTAACCCTATTAATCATACCATTACTGATCAAAGGTAGCAACATTACCTGAGAGTATTCTGAAAATGTCAGTGCAGCACTCTTCTGTACTAAGAACTATTAGCAGCCTGCAAATTTATATTTCCTTTGAAAAAATTACCACCAAAAGTAGATATTAAAGAGGAAACTAAATGGCTGTTTCTATTTACCCAAACTCCAGAGGAATTTATGTGAGGTGCCACAGGCAGAATGAAGCTATAGTTTACTCAAAGTAAGTAAATAAACAAGAATACGATCTCTTGTGTTGCCTACAGAATGATAGAAATGTTAAACAAATAAGTAGAAGTAAGGAGAGGAAAATCTTAGAGGTTCACAACTTGGAAGATATGAGTAGGAAAGCACACTGCAAAGCTCAAAGAGGATATTTTACCATTATAAAACCTCTAATTAAATATCTAGTTCTGTGTATCTTTCGACATCCAGTCCCAATTAAATGCCAACTGAAATAGTATTAAATTACTACCCCTAAATAATGCCCTCCTACTTCCATAAATAAAGCAAGGAAAGTAAATGGCACTAAAACAGCTGTGATGCCCTTCAAAAAATCTCTTTAAAAACCAAAGTTTACTGAGATACTAAATTTGTAAGCAGAAAGAATCAATACAGACTCGTTCTGATAATTACCCAAAGGTACTCGCACTTTTTAAAATATTTTTAAAATATTACTTCATTCTACTTCATTCTTACTCCCAGTTAACATAAATTAGAATGCTTTGTAATAAAGATAATTTTGGAAAATAACCTTAACTGCCATATGTTCTTTTATTTTCCTTCAGTTTGATATATATCATATGGGTGTCCTAGATAAAGCAACTAATATAAAAGTTTACCAAACTGTAATTTAAGATATTTCTTCTATACCTTTAAATGCACCTTAAAAGAGGTGATACTGCTGAAATTTGGAGGTGAAAAGATTTCTAACTCTAGAAAAAACTGAAGCCTCTTGGACAATCACTTGGAGCCAGAGTCTACAGTAGACTTATATAAATAGAAAATGAATCAATTGAAGTATTTGAAGAGGAAGAATGATAAAGGCAGAGTGAGGAATTTGGGGAAAGGAGAACAGAAAATGAAGTTTTCTAAAGGAACAATGAGAGCCACTTCCAGGCTCTGTCTATTAAAAAACAAACAAACAAACAAACATGGAAAGAGGGGTTTGGAGAGAACAGGTGACAGGTGACTTTGAACAAGAAAGACAGTATTAAAATCAAATGCTGACAAAACCAATTTACAGTGACTAAAGCAGATCTCTGTTCGTCTGTGGATGGGTGGTGAGAAGAGAGCTTGACAGCAAAGAGGCACACTGCAAAGAGGCACCGTGAACTTTCTAGAGTAAGGGAAATATTTTATATCGTGATTGTGATGGTGATTACATGAGTGACTACATTTCTCAAAACTCATTCAACCATTAAAATGACTGCATTTTATTATATGCAAATTATACCTCAATAAAGTTGATTTTTGAAAATCAAATGCCTGGGAAAGTATATTTTCAGTCATATATCTGAGAAAGTATATAGGGAAAAAAGAATCTCACAAAAGCTGCTCAGAAGAAACTTACACAAATAAATAAAGCAAGGAAAGCATAAAACTATCCCATAATCTTAAGGAACAATGTGTTCTAGAAGAGTAAATTTTATAGAACACTGAAGCCTATGTTTTTTAAAACCTCCTATTTTTCCAGCTCATTTCCCTCAGAATCCCAACCCCAATATTCTTTCTACACCACTGGGTGACCAATTTCATCAATTCTATCAGCTTTCAGTCACACACACAAACAAACACTGCACCTCATTCTCACCCCAGCATCTCCCATCCCCAGCCCTCTCTTAACTTGGATTTGAGAGCTCATTTTTTAAAGTGCTGTCTGAAAGTCCTATAGGCACAAGTTTTAAATTACATCAAAGAGAAGTTCTTAAAGGTGTCTTGGTTTACGTTAGAGTCATTTAGAAACAGAAAAGCAACAATTGAACTGAGTATTCACAAAATGAGGAAGGACACTATAGGTAAAGGGAGGAAAATAAGTCTATTAAAATAACTTAATACATCACAGAAAACATAAATAGTCCATTTGGCTGGAAATTCTGAAGGGAAAAGAAGATACTAGACTAGTGTCTACTGACAAATGGATGAACAGATGGATGGATGTGAGGATAAATAAATGGTCAGCTTGAATCACAAAAGACCTTATTTGTTGTGGCAAATCTGGACTTTGATATGAAACCCAGATTTTACCAATCATGGTAATAGATGGCTATATTTAAAGTATGTCACAGTTACTTGTTAGCAAAGCCAAACTACTTGAATTTGCAAAACCAAAAAAAATTTTTAACATAAATTACAGACTGTTCAGGATTGCCTCTAGAATATTACCCTCTTGTTCATTCCAATATACTGTACTGAAAGGGTTTCCCCTAAGGATAAAGTTGTAGCTAGTTCACTGAAAGTGCACATGATCTATAACCCATCTATTCTGAGCCATAATTTTTAGTAAATCATTATAATTACTGCCAAACTACCAATACCATAGCAATTTTGAATTACTGAAGCCTACACTTCCCTAAAATAACCTTAGGAGTTTTTGGTCACGGTCTAAGTGAACTCACTGAAGTGTACCGGGCACATGAAGATCATCAGTCCTGTGGCTCTAGTGAAAGCAACAGAGTTATTGGATAATTTTAAGAATAAGACTGAAGTTATATGATTTGTTAGATAAAAATCACTTTGTGGCAAAAGAGATTAATGGAGTGCATGAAACTTGAGTTAGAAGACCATTAAAAAATTATAGGTGAGAGATGGAGAAAACCTGAACTAGAATAGTAGCAATGGACATGCAGAAGAGAGAATACTAAGACAAACAGGGCAATAAATTTCACGAATATAGGAATAAATTAGACAATTAATCTGGGATAAAGCGGCTTAGTTTGAGTAATAGGGTCAAATATAGGAAATATTAATATAGGAGATAACAAGTTCCATATTAAGCATGTTGATTTGAAAATAAGAATGCCAAACTGAGAAAGATCTGGACTAGAAATACCAGGTAGGGATCCCTGACATAGAGATGGATAGCCTAGGGAGAGGGTGTGAAGTTAGCAAAAAGAATGTCACAGAACACTTGCGGAAAAAAATGCCACTCTTAATGGGCAGGACAAATAATAGAAAGCCCAAAACAAGGTGCACATTAGAATCATAAACTGCAAGCTCTTCCAATTATAGTTCCTCTTAGTTTAAGTTCATGCATAGTATAGACACTTAATAATTATAACTGGAAGGCAAAAACTATGAAGAAATTATCTGTACTACAACTAAGAAATAAGTTCCAGTTCCAGGGTAACTGCAGTCAATTGAGTATAACTACTTACAAAATCAGTCAATAAAGAGTCTAAGGACAAGATTGAAATCCAGAGGAAAGACTCCCAGAACTATTTGGTAACATTAAAGTCATGGGCTAAGATTAAAGAAGGAATCACTTATGGGTCCTATTTTGCCTCCATTGACACTTTATTTTTATTACATAATATTTGTTTCATAATTTTTACTTTATCCTATAATTTTGACACAAGCACATTGCAATATCAAACAATACAGAGATAATAAAGAAAATCTAAAGCCTCCCCCAAACTGCTCCAAAGGCTCAACCTCCCAAAGCAACCAATGCTCAACAAGAGAAAAATATTTTGCGTTTTTGCTCTTATTCCTTTCTCCTGCCTATATATATATATATATATATATATAAATATAAAGGATGTTTTTGTTCTGTTTGTTCATAAAATTACTGAGAAACAATATGACAAAGGAAAATACTATGGCAGATGGGATAAAGTTGCAAATGTCTAAATTTATTATTATGAGCTACCCATAATTTTCTTTTATTACTTTAAAAATATTTTCTATAATTATTTATAATATTTTACATTTTGTTTCACTTTTTTTCCTTCTAATCAGGCTCTTTAGTGATTTTCTGGCCACACCAGTAACTCCGAAGTGGACCTATTCCAATGGTCAAGTTTTAGTCTTTATCTTACGCAGCAGCTTTTTAAATAGTTGGTCAATTTCTTTGCTTGAAATTTTAAGTATGTTTTCTTACCAGCTCAATTACAGCTACTTCTCCATTTTCCTTGTTCCTCATTTTTCCATTCCTAACTGCAAAACTACACAGGTCTCAAACGTTCATTTCCATCTGCAATAACTCATCTAATTCAATGTGGTAAAATGCCATCTTGATGCCATCTACTCCAAATGTATATCTCCAGTCCAGTCTCTCCCCTGAATTCTAGACTAATCTGCCCTTTGCCCCTCAACACCTTTACTTTATTTCCGAACAGGCATTTAAACGTCACACAAAATTAAACTCTTCATCTTCTCACCACCCTAAATATTACAACTGAATTTTCTTCAGCCTGATGAATTGGTTATCGAACAAACTGATCAGCAACTGACCAATACATTTACCTCCAACACTTCTATTAATCTAACCATTGAAAAGCAACCACAATAATACTTAAAGTGTCTTGGTAATGGGGGAAACTATAAAATGTTATATCCAGCAAGGTAGTCCTTTATTCATTAAATTGGCACACAATCTCAAAGATACTAAGAACTTGGTGAACAAAAAAAGTCATGAGTACTTCCTTAAAAATTTCTAGGCCAAAAAATTCATCCACATGAGAGCATGATCAAAACAAAAAACTCAGAACAATGCATAGAATACCTTTTAAAAATCAGAATATATGCTCAATTTGTGCTCTAGGATCCTGTGGTTCACTTCCAAAAGTGCCTTGTTCCCATGATCACCACTACAAGAGTGGAAAAGAGGGCAACTGAAATTGACTCCTAATGAATGATGTTTTACTCAAAAATTTAAAAGTAATGTTCTTACCAAACTCTCAGACTGGTTTATACCATTTAAGTAGTGATAATGGGATCTTTTATGAGCTTTATCACTGCTGGTAATGAACTATTTGTCTGAATGAAATCAACAGCTCTTTCAATTTTATTTCCATCTTTTTCTTGTTAAATTTGAGTAAAAAGTTAATTCTTGGTATTTAAAATGCCATGTACACTGTGATCCTATTTTCCTAAAATTATATCTAGCTATATTTTGCTCAATATAGACACATTGAGAGATGTCTGGAAAGATGTTCAAATGTTGAGAATGGTTATTTCTGGAAAATGGAATTTGGAGAGATTAACTGCCTTCTTATTTTTCTGTGTAGTTTAAATTTTTATAATCATATCATGATTATTGAAATGTGGTCTTCATTATTGAAGTTATTAAAAAGTTATTGAAATTTGTCTAGAACCTTATTAAAACAGAAAACTTCTAATAGTAGCAACTCCCAGTTACATTTACCCTACCACTGGCACCAAAAGCAAGGCCGCTGACAAATCCAAACACAAGGAAGGAATCAAAAGTAAAACAAAAGTCCTCAAGATGTTTCCTTTCTCTGTGTCACATTGATCTTATTCTTTTAAAAGTCATAGATACTTTATATTTATACTGGTTTTATGTCAAGTAGCCTGCAACAGGGTCATTCGTTGCATCATTGGTTGAGATAAGACAGCATAAAGCCTTCAACAACATCCCCAAGGACTGTAACACAGAAATGCTGCTATACAGAGAATTTTCCATCTGTGAAATAACAAATGCCATGTCTTACCTCCCCACATTCAAAGGAGGCAGTTAATAATTTCCCCCGTTGAATATAAAAAGTATTTTGAAAACGTCAGTACTTCCAAATCCACATAATAATTAAATAGCTCTGAACTTAACCTTTTAAAATTTATTCTAAAGGATTCCTTTTACTTTTTGTTTTGGTTTTCAAAACAACAACAAAAAGGCATTATTAAATTGCCTTCCATAGCTGTCACAAAAATCATATCTTTAGCAAACATACGCCACAAATCTATTTGCTTCCAACATTCATTTCTTTATGCTTAAAAGCAGTAAATGTTTGAAAAACTGTCAATCTTTTTTTCAGTCTAATTTTCTTTCGAAAGAAAAAATAGATGGCAATTATCTGTTGACTTTATAAGCAGTTTATGTCATCCTGGGTTTCAAGGTCAAACTTATTGCTTTCTAAATCTGCATAAACTTAATTGTTCTTTGGTCATGTTTTACCATTTTGCAACTATGCCTTCTTGGTGCAACTGTTACAGAAATGTTAATAACAAAAGTTATCTTTAAGTTAGCTTAATTTTATTTCTATCACCCTTAAAAGCACTGCAGTTAAATCCCCTTAAAATTGGAAGACCACTTAATAAACCCTTTCTTTATTTAAATATAATCACAATGAGGACAAAACAGAGAGGGCCTACCAGGCAAAGAATACAACTTTTTCCCCAGTGGAAGAGGTAGGTATTAGATGTGAAGGTATTTAATTGAATTATCAGGTATTCTAATAACTAGGGGGAAAGTACCTATTCATTTTTTAGATTTATCTCCCATTCACTCAGAGATTAAACACCTTGGTCTCTCTCTATTCTAAACTCCCTGAAGCAGTTTGGCATCCACTTATTGTCAATTACATAACTTTAGTTGCCAGGATTCTCCTGATCTTCAGGGAGAGGAGGGTTAAAAGATGTACATTCTACATTCTATTTCCCATTCACTCAATGAAGACCATGTAACCTTAAGCAATACACTTTTCATCATTTAGAGTTTAGTTCTCCACCTGTAAAATAAGGAAGTTACCCTAGATCTGCAATTATTAAATGTTCAGGGCTCACAGAATCTAAGGAGATGAAAATTAGTGGGTCTTTCCATACTGAAATGCATGCACGTGTACATTAACCAAAGAACTAAAAATGTTCTACAAGGTCTGTTTGTCTATCAGTACTGTCTCCCTACCTTAACTCTCTTTCATAAATCAGCCTCCTCCATCTCTGTGTTCACTCCACTCCAGCTGCACTGGCCTCCTTGCTCTTTCTCAAACATGACAAGCAAGCTCTCACCTTAGGGTAATTGCATTGGCTGTTCTCTGCATGGACTGTTCTTTTTTTACCTCCAAGTCTTCGCTCAAATGTCACCTTCCCAGTGCAGCTTACTCTGATTGCCTTATCTAAAATTGCAACCCACATCCCTTTCCAGCACTACTAGTCCTTGCCCCTTGCTCTAATTTTTCCCCCAAAGCACTTGTCATAATCTAACTGTGCAGGAAAGAGTTAGCATAACAGGACTGATTGCTACCTTTGAAAGACAGGCTTACAAGACTGGCCTTTGGCTGTCATGTAGGACTTTGAATTTCAGGAGGGTTTCCACGTTCCCAGAACTGATGAGTGGCTCATTTTACCTAAAAATTTTTGTACAAACAATATGGTATATGCTAAACACTTGCTTTCCTTTGGTTAATATACAAATTTGGTGTGTTCTAAGCTGAGAATACTTCATGAGCATTCCCCAATAAAAACCACAGGCATTGTGTCTCTACAGAGCTTCACCAACGGACAACACTTTATTAACATTGTCACAACTCATTGCTAGCAGAATTCAGTATGTCTGTGTGACTCCTTATAGGAGAGGACTCTGGAATTATGTGCCTGATTTTTCCAAAAGTTATCCCTTATGCCCTTTGTTTCTGCTAAATTCTATCATCTCACTATAATAGCTCTTAGCTATGAGAACAACTATATGCTGAGCCTTCTGAGTCCTCTTAGCAAGTCATCAAGACCAGGAGTGGTCTTGGGGACCCCTGATACATCAGCACACTATAAAATTTACTTATAAATTATGTTTACTGCCTTTCATTACCTATAAAAATATAGGACTGATATAAGAGGTTTGAAAATGCAATTTTGTTCACCAACGAATCCCAAGACCTTAAGAAGCTGCCTGGCACATAATAGTTGCTCAGTAATGTTTACTGAATAAATGAGTATACACAAAAATTTTCAATTAGTAGAGTTTCCTGGAGAACCCTAACTAACAGGGTTGCTGAGAATTCTTTGCCAAGTTAGTATCTGAAGATTCAAATTTCTAGCAAGAAGATCTCTCTATGAACTAATTTCTCTTCAATGACCTGAAAATGCTACATTTAACAAGAAGAGATAGAAATGTACATGTTTCAGATGGGAAAATTTGGCAAATGTTCTCCAAATTTAGTGTGATCCATCATTGTAAACTTCATAAAACCCTGACTATACACACAGGCCCTTGATGGAAATGTGAAGTTTTCCTCTTTCTTGGATACCAAGGCTTCATAATTAGACTTGGGTAATTGTCCTAAAGTCAGACTTTTTAAGTTCAGTCATCTTCTGAGCCAAGTTAATCTAGAAGTCTCGCTGTCTCCTTTAAAATGAAAAACATGGAAAGTCAAGGAAATTTCGAAGAGGAAATTGGAAAAAGCCAATACTTAGAACAGAGTCAACTATTCTTTAAATATGTACAGAAATATGGGGGAGAGGAGAAGAAAGGAGGGTTGTTATTGTCCCCTGAATCTTCTAGGAATCAAAACACTGCACAAAGTACTCTAATGTCAACAATACTTGAATAGAGATAACCATCAACATGGGTGAAACACAACATGTTAAAATAGTTAATCTTTTTCTGATAACAAAAATATTGGGCAATATTTATTTTGGCAATAAAATTCGCTGCTCACAAAAATGCTTTCAAAAATTTCATGCTTCCTCAGAGAAAACATGAATAGATTCTGTTAAGGAGGATTTGGTAGAAGTTTAATAAATTTAATGAAATTAATTAGTATTCATTATAGGTATTCAATAAATGTTAGTGAAGTGAATAAATGTGTACAAGACACTTGGTTATAGACACTGATGACAGCCTTGGTGCAAGCCATACAGGTCTCAGTTACTTTCTATAGTAAATCTATGTATATTATAAAATTTGGGGGGGGGAGATTAAAAGGCATTTTCTTGGTCAGTGAATTGGAGAAAAAAAAGAAAGATTTGAATAGTAAAAGAAATTTCTGCTAAATTTCTTCAAAATTCTCCAGGGTTTAAGTAAATCAAACATTAAAATCATTACTTTAGGTATAGAAATAGATACTATATCTGAATTAAATGTTTGTAATTTTTATCATTAAGTTACTTAGCAACAGTTCTAAACTCATTCTCTAAGCCAATCTCTAAAAACAAAGGCCAAATGTTCTCTCTGACATTCAGATGTTGACTCACAATAGGTATTGGGGGGCCCCAGGGAAGGAGGGGTTGTTCAATTGGATGGGGGGGGTGAATGTCAGTAGAATGAATCAGACATATGTCTGATTTCCTATGTTCATATATGAACACATGACCAGTGTAACTCCACATCAACCACAAAAATGGGAAGTTATACTCCATGTATATATGATATATCAAAATGTTCTACTATCATGTATAACTAAAAGGAACAAAAAGCTAAAAAAAAAAACTTAAAACTACATAAAAATTAAACTCATTCTAACTCCTCCTCTCACCCCTCTCTCCTACACACACACACACACACACACACACACACACACACCTTTTGGTTCTGTTAAAACTTGTAAGAGTCTTTCATTTATTTACAGAAAAGTTCTTTGCAGTCCAATAATAATGGTATTTCAACATCTAATGTGTTATGAGATTGTTAAAAGTTACAAAACAGCAAAGATAGCCAATTTCAGAGAAAGAGCTTGGAAGTTAATTATTCAATCACCAATCTCCATGTTATATTTGCAAAGTGCAATTGTTTCAGAATTAATTTTTAACCTAGTCTCAAGGAATCCAAGAGAATACAAAGAGAGATTGAGGATGCAGAAATGAACATCATAAATTCTTTTCGCATTGTATTCTGTATAACTCTAGTAGGAGTCTCAGGAACTCCCACATCATTAGCATTTATTTTATGGAAGTATTTATGTAATTCTCATCTTCATTCCTATAGCCTAGCCCCGCAATCAGAACTGTGCATGAATAAGTACCACCCTAAGCCCATGGGATGGTTCAAGAGGAACAAGCAGAACAGTGGCACTCAGACTGAGAGAAATTCACACCAGATCCCAATGAAGACTATAATCTTTTTGACCACATGTACATTTCTTACTCCATTGACAAGACTGATTTCAGAGGTCTCCTCCTACCTTATTCTATATTTTCTTCCTATATGACCTCAAACATTCACATGATTTTAAATGCCACTCTAAGTTGACATATTCAAATTTTAAATCTGAAGTACAATCCTGTCCTCTAAAATTCAAATCCATATAAACAACTTGATTTCTGTTCTTAGATATCTCACAGGCATTGGAAATGCAACATATACAAAATGTAACTATTGGTTTGCTTCCTTTCCCCTTCCACAAACCTTAGATATGATCTTTTTCAAATTTCTCTATACCTGTAAGCACTTTCTGCATCTACTCACTTGCTCAGGTTGAAATGTACATTGTATTTGACTGTTCCTTATCCTTCACCAACCATCAACCAGACTTATGTTTGTGCCACAAAGACCAAAAATCTGATCTTTATATCTCTCCTTATATATTGACAAGGTCCTAGTCCAAGAACTTGGGTTCCAGCATATGGAGAAAATTTCATGTTTATAATTAAACAAAAATGTTCCTTTGGTAAAATTAACATGTAAGAAAAATAAGGCTTATGTATGTTCAGTGGAACATATTTTTATTTTTCATTTAAAAATATTTTGATCATTAATAAGACATTATAGGACTTACCTGTATTTAGAGCTTATACGTACATACACATATGGGCATTTATACTGTACCATAATTATAAAGTAATGTTAAATATCAGAATTATGAATGTTGATTTAGAATTAGGCATTCTTTTTAATTGATCTAGCCACTGACCCAGTCATATAGCTTTAATATTTAACAAAAATGGCAAAAGGTAGTAAGTGGTAATATATTTAAAGTTGTTTGACTGTACTTGAACATGGTACAGGAGTTTTACAATATCTGTGAGTTGTGTTCTTTCTAATATTTGAATCTTCTTTATTACTTTAAAGAAAAAAAGACTCTGGTTCTATTGTTAACCAATTGTTTTACATTTACCTCATGGTTTCGAATATAAAGATATATCCATATATTGTTACTACTCTTATAAAGTAACTTGAGTACAATATTGAAATGGTAAGAGAGAGGGGGAAAAAAAAACAAATATCTACTGAGTGCATACTGTGCACAAATGGTGAAACTACTTAAAATCTACACCTTCAAGCAGGCATGAATAGTTAGCTACAAGTTAAAGAAATCCAAAATCCCAGGACCTTAAAGGAGAAATTTTACTTTGTTCTCACAAAAGTCTGAAGGTACACTGATTCAGGGCTGATGTGGTGGTTCTGCTCCATAAGGTCCTCAGAAACCCAGGCTCCTTCAAACTTCTCACTCTATATCACCTATGGCATTATCTTCACAGTCCAAAGGTGCAACTAAAAAGTTTGCAGAAGCTGTCCAATAAAAGTTGCACTTTTGTTAGGGTTTGGATACAAGTTGTCCCCAAATAACTCTTGTATTGATGCAAGAGAGGAAATGATTATATTATGGAAGCTGTGATTTAATCAGTAAATCTATCCATCTGATGGACTAATAATTTGGATTACTGGGTGGTAACTGTAGGCAGATGGGGTGTGGCTGCAGGTGTGCCATTGGGGATTATATATCTTCTAGGGGTGTGCCATTGGGGATTATATATCTTCTTCCTTGACTTCTCACTCATTCTTTCTCTGTTGCCTGGTTGCCAAAAGATGAGCAGTGACCTTCCACCATGAACCCAGAGCAATGAAGTCAGCTAGCTATGAACTGAACCTCTGAAACTGGGAATCCTTAATTAAACTTTTCCTCCTCTAAGTTGTTCTCACCAGGTATTTTGGTCACAGTGATGAAAAGTTAACACAACTTACTTGTCATTAATTTTAATCATATCTCAAGTATAATTACAGCTACAAGGACATGTAGTTCCTTTTATTAGAAACAAGGAAAACTCACATCGCAAGCAATATCTCACTGCCATATCATTCCCCAGTTTCCTTCCCAAAACGCACATATCTGAACAGTCTTTGTCTATTTTTCTCAGCTGTGCTGTAGGAGGCAGCACTGAATAACTGTTAAATGTGTAGATTCTGTAGTTAAAGTGCTTGGATTTGGATCCAGTTCCCAAAGTGTCCTTAATGGTGAATGGTGATAATATTAACATCCATTCCTAGAATGGAAGGATTAATCAGTTCATAAATTTAAAGCTCTTAACACAGTGTCTGGCACACAGAAGGATAAGCTCAATATATATGACTGTCAGTTTATCAGCTGAGTCAAGAGGAAATGGGATTGATTTACCTACATGTTTAATGTCTTCCTACTCAGCATTACGGAAGGCAGTGAACCAGTTAGCATTATCGTTTTCATAGAAGTTCTGCTGCTACCCCAAAACATCCATAAAGAAATAAAGAGTTAAAGTAACTGTTTCTCCAAAACCTATTCCTGTTTCATAAAACATTAACAAGTTTAAACGGAAAATCTAAACACACAGATCTTTCCCAAAACCTTCTTCAGACAAATGCCCACAATAAATTGATATTTCACTCTTCCAGGGAGAAGTAAGCTATGGATAAACAGGGAAAACAATTAGAACAAGTGTACTTGTTGAAGCTACCCAGCACCAATGCTAGGATATGAAGTCAATATTCCTCTCCTCTAATCCTGCAGGCAAAATGATGGAATTCACACTTGCTAAAACTCACCTCAAAATACTATGAATATATTTTAACCACAAATCAAGCAATAAACATGTGAAGGAAGACTGTGTCTGACTTGTTTTGTTATTTTTTTAACATCCATTCAAATTGCTTTTAAACTTTACTGACACAAGTCACATTAAAAATAAATAAATTAAGAATGGAAAAGCTATCAGACTACTGTGTTAGAGTAGGGCTACTGGGATATCACCTCTCTTTTATATTTTCCAAGGTTCTGATACTGAATTTATGCTCTCGGCCATTTTCCTTCTTTAATCTTTTGTGTCGATGTATGTATGTGTGTGCCGGTGAGCAGCAGAAAATGATTATCTTACTTCAACTGCAAGAGTCCAAACTTGTGAAACATAGGATAAAGAAAAATGAATAAACTGCTGTGTTCCCATTTCCTGATATCACTTTTGTGCAGCAGGAAGTCTTAAGCAGAAACCACAGGGAAATATCAGAAAGACGAAACAATTCATTTAGGACCTAGTTAGAAATATACTAATTTTATTTTATCTCCTAAATATTATCTAGTCATAGTATTGTGTTAATCAACAGATGGTTCTTGTTAAATTGGGAGTGAAGGAAGAAGAACAGAATAGTTCAAAATTAAAATAGCATGACCCAGAAAGCAGTTTTATCACTCAATTACTCAAATGATGCGGCCATCAGAACATTTTCCCTTCTTTGGAAGCAGAGTGAGACGAATATCTATATGTTAACATCCTTGAGATGAGATATGGTATCTTTTCTAGCTAAACATAAATTTACCAAAGCCAACTTCTTCAACATGCTTTAGAGCAGGAAGGATAATATTTTTAGAGATGCTGAGAGCTACTAGACTTTATCAGTAAAAATGAATTCATGCAGTAAAGATGAACCCTAGGAAAACTTCCAGTGATGTCTTTCCAATGAATCTCATCTTCACTCCTGAATCTGAGGCAATGAACTACTTGGTCCCTCATTAAACATAAGGTAAAATAGTAATTGAATAAGAAAATATATCCTTTCTCGACAAAAGCAACTGGGATTCTACAAACATGATATCATCAATGAAGAATAAAGGTCAGTTTAGAAAGGATGAAAAATCTAGCTACTTAGAGAAACCTGTGTGATTCAGTCTAGGGAAAATAAAGAAGGAAAGTGCATGTTAGTTTAATGGGATATAGATAAAATATTTAAAATTGGCCCAAAGTGTTTTGGTTGAATTATCTTGAATAATACAGGATTAAATGTCCCAGAAAATCTTTATCCCAAAGTAGAATGATTTTCTGGTTCATACTTTCAATACTTTATAAAATGAAATCAAAAGGGCATTTACCTGCTTTTTTTTTTTTCTTTTAACCATAAAATAGTGTTGAAAAATGGTAACTGATCCTTAGTGGGGCAGAATTTAGAAACCTAAGTGGCAAGCCCAAAACTTCACTGAAAGAAAGTGAACTGAGAAATCATGTTTCTCTCAAGAGAGCATCAGTGCTTGAGAAGAAAAGCATAAAATTATTTGTTGTTAACTACAGAGATATATTTCTCTAAGATGTACAATTCTTATATAAGGAACTGCTGATCCACATGTTTAATAATACCTAATGTCTCTGGTGCAGATTGTCTAGGGAAACAGAACCCATTTCTTGAGAAATGCTAACCTAAAAAAAAAAAAACTTTTCTGTTCTGTTGATGTAGAATAAAATCTACAAAGCTTACTCAAAATCAATTCAATCATAGTTTATTTGGTTAGCCTAGATTTATTTTCCTTTTCTTTAAAAATTTTAAAATGGCAATTTTGCATACTTTCATATCCCACAAGTTGGAATGGATTGCCCATTCTCAGTGAGGTTTTTCTCCAGTAGTCTTAACTCCAGAACTCTATTTTGAAAGTTCCCAAATACTCAATAAGCATTATGCTCACCTCTGAAAAACCTTTTCCTACCTTTAGTTTGGTTCTAAACTACAACTTATGCATATCTCTACATTCTTCATGTGATTTTCTGTAAGGTCTCCCTACACAACGATTCTGTGAAAGTCCTCCATAATTCACAATCAGTATAAAAATGACTAAAAATGAGGAATGGGAGGAGGGTTAGGTTTTAGATGGTGGATATTAGGAAAAAGTAGTCTGTGCACACTTAACTTTACCAAAGTGGTACCTCCATGAAAAGTTTAAGGATGACTGCTTTCAAAAGCAAAATTTCCTGGTATCTGTTTCCTTTTTTTTACAAGTGTGCTGTGGGAGTAAAGAAAATAGAAAGCTCAGTTGTGCATATTGGTGCTTCCTTCTCTGTAGGAGGTCCAGGAATCCTGAGACTGATGACCAAACAGAACTCAAGACTCTAGGGCTAATGCTCCTAAAAAAATATCTCCCAGTTGACTCAGATAATAAACTGGTATCAAAAATAACAATGGGTCAATACAGCTTTTCCTACCAAGAAATTCTGGTGTCGCTGTTCTTAGATTTACAGTTACATTGGGATGGTAAGATTTCTTGCTGTATTTTTATAGTAATTGCAGTTTGACATACATGATATTTATCATTGATAGCTTGCTTATACATTCTGTGGACTGGTTGTATGCTGGATGGGGTTTAAATGCTCTTTAGAGAACTGTTCTTTTTCCCTTCCCATTTTAATAGACTGCAGATAGATCACACAATAATAGCTATAACTCAGAAACCAGAAGATTAGAAAATTGAGTAAGGCTGACTCTTAAAGGGCATGGAAATTTCATACCGACGCTGGTTTGTTTACTTACTAAGTAGGATGAGGGAGTGAAAAGAACCCTGGAAATAAAATCTGAGAACACCAGATCTAATTCCAGCTACATCAGTGTCCTTTAAGATCCTTGCACTCTTAGGCCTTTAGTTAGTGCCTGTGAAAAAGGAGAGGTCAGACCAGATACAAATGAAACTAGTTTAATCCCTCTTTTCAATTCCAATCAGTGGTTAATGGTCAACTGAAGCCCTGTGTTAAGGATTATGAAGCTGATTCTAGACAAAAGTTGAATATCATGGTAATTTGCTAAATCATCCATAGGCACCACAAGAGAGTAGCTATAGTTATGCAATATATTCTCCTTATTTAACCTAAAGGATCACTAGAGTTTCTGTTAGTTTCAGCCTATAAAGGATTTCTTACAAAAATAGTAAGATCCTTCATACAAAATTGTTGGTAGTACAGATTGTCTATAAAGCAACTCCTATACTTAAAATTATCTACCTACATGACACTTTCCTTAATTGTGTGTGTGTGTGTGTGTGTGTGTGTGTGTGTGTGTGTGAGTATGTGTGTGGGAGAGTGGGGGAGAGGGGGAGGGAGGGAGAGGGGGAGGAAGGGAGAGAGGGGGGGGAGAGAGAGAGAGAGAAAGAGAGAGAGACCTATAGAGATGTAAATTCATTAATTCATTTGTTTTAACTTCAGGAGTCAGATTAATTCTTTTTTGGTAGTTAATGACAATCACTGATCAGGAGTCATAAATAAGATTCAGAACATCTCAAAATAGTCACGCAAACAATAGGAAAATCAAAATAATTTTCTTCCAATACATGTCTTATAAGGCAACTGTGTCCAGGTGAACTAAAAACATTTCCCTCTGAAGATGGTTGAAATGAGAGACAGTTTGGCAATCTTTCTGTGGCTACCAAATACCACCAAAAATAAGAGTCTCCTTGTTATTCTTTGATTAAATCTGGAAATGTTTATTGCCATATAACAAACAAACTATTCCTCCATCAATGAATACAGCACTAAATTAAGAGACATAAGACTCATAATCTCATCTCTGACATTATTGCTGTAATATTCATAATCCATCTCCATGGCCTCTTTATAAAACCTAGGAGAGTAGGGCTATATTATTCCTTTAGCTTGTAAAAAAAAAAAAAAAAAAAAACATAAATAATGGAGGAGAGGTCAGTTGTGTTATAAAAATCCTTGAAGAAGCTCTAACAATTGTTGGTTATCACCCCTAAGTGCCATGGTTGGTTTCTTTCAACTGCTCATTGCTCAGTGTATATTCTAGCCCTGAGTAAAGAAAACAAATTCTTTGTCTTTAATAAGACTACACTTTTGTTTGCCTTATTTTTTGTTTAAGGTAGACATAAATTCTAGCTTAATTGTGTATTCATAAAGCATACACAATCAGCAAGTTTATAAGCGGAAATGTTTAGACAAAGCTAATGACTTATTGAAAATCACATGGTGATTGAATGAAGAGGTTAAATGTCCCAATTCACAGATCTTGTTGCAAATAAATAATGAAAAGACTATTAGGAGGCACAATTAGCATATCCACTATGTCTTCTAAATATTATAGGAAAAGTCTAATAAAAGTATATGATGTTTAGTTGTTGGAATTTGAGTGACAACCAGAAATGCTAATGTTTACCCAACTCTAATATTTCATAAAATATCCCAGTTTCATATCAAAAGACTTATAATAATTTTTACTAGCCAGAACTTAAAAAAAAACATGAAAAGAGAATTAAATAAAAGTTTCTTCTGTTACCCTATGTTCTAGGCAATGGTCAGATTCCTAAGTTACAAAATCTGTGAAAAAATAGCCTAATATTGAAATTGATGTTTACTAAAAATGAGATCTCAGAAATAAAATGGAATAAATGTAACAAATTTCTAAGCAATTACTGTTGTCCTAGTCATCACTTTGTGATGAAGATGATTTTTTGTTTCGATAGATTTTGAAAATTGTAATAAGTAAAATCTGTTCAGTTTGAATATGATGTTTATTCTCTATGCCAATTTAGGACCAAAAATTTTCTTACTTCAGTCTAAGAAATGTATTACTTATCTTCAAATAGATATGAAAAGATATGTGACTTCAGTTTTTATTCTTTACCCCAAAATATTTAACTGCCTAAAAACAGACATGTTCATTAATGTATTGCTTACCTGCCTGGTTTTAGTCATAATTCCAGTATCTAATTAAAGTTATTCCAAGTTTAAGAATTATTAAAAAAAAAACTACTTAGAATCTTTGCTAAGATAGGAGTCTGTGTGTAAATTGAACATCTACCTACATTGCCTTATACAGATGGAATACAGGATCAAGTGTTTAGAGAAAAAAAAAAAAAGAAAAAAAAAAGTGTTTAGAGAAGGGGCAGTTTGTCAGTTTGATTATTGCATTTTTTTCAAAAGTCATAGTTCATTTAATATATGTTTAAATAATATTGTCAGACTATTCCAATATAGAAATTGTAAAAAGAAAGAAAAGAAAAAGAAGGTTAAAATCTCGTCCAATTTTTCTGGCCTTCCCTGAAGTTCAATGGTCTTTAGTATTTCCACAGACCTGGTCTGAATTGAACAAAAAGCAAAACAAAACAAAAACAACTGCCCAGGCAGTGTGCATGCTAAGAGCAACTTTAAAATGATCAGCATACCAACATGTAAGGTTCAAAAGTGATTTAATGATTGTTTTTCTTAAGACTATTCAGGCAACACAGTCCCTGGGTTTGTTGCTCAACTGTGGTTTTGCAGGACCAGAACCCAGTACCTTGGCCTCTACAAAGCATAATCTGCCCCAAGGAGGTCAACTAAGAAGTCAGTTCTTTAAGTGTGACACAACTGGTCAGATTCACACACTGCTGCTCTTCCCCCAGAACTTCAAACAGAACAAAGCAATCAAGTCATTAAGTAAATTTATATAAGCTGTAGTTTAAATAGCTTTAAAAATAGAAAGAAATGTTATAATGAATATAATATTTCACTAAGAAAAGGAAGAAAAACATTTAGTGGATATCATCTTGTGAAATATTTCCCTTTAGTTGTCAATGAAAACCAAAAGATGCAATGGGTCCAGAAGTTTTTTTGTTTTTTCTTTTTTTTTCTTTTTTTTTAATAATCATCACATTCATTTAGCTATTTGTTTCAAAGAGAGAATTTCCAGAAATTATCGCATCTAATCTGGGAGTAAGACTCTGATTAGCATTTCTACATTCTTATTCTACATTCAGGAAAGGAATGGAAGAAGCAGGAGGAAGGTAGACAAACAAGGACAGCAAGACAAATATAAGCATTCATGGACTGTTTGTCATTTTTTTAAAACATGAATTAAATGAAAAATGAATTAATGAATGAATGGGCTTCATTTGGATCTTAAAGAACACACATATTTTTCTATAGGCAGGTAGAAAAAATGGAGAGAGAAACTTCTAGGCACAATCTGAGTTTCTCCAGTCCTTATTGTGTGGAAAGAGACAAGAGCTCAGTAACAGAAATAAGCCAAATTCCTTGCCCCAACCACATAATTCCAGGTCTCCTTCCTTAAGAATGTTGGTAAATACTCCAAAAATGATGGAGAATTTTTTTCTTTTTGGAATATAAGAACTTTATTGAAAGAAAAGTGCAATGAAGCTTGTCAAAAGCATTAAAAAAGGGGAAGCTCAGACACCTTCCCCTAAGCGCAGGACAGAGGGCAGAGTGAACTCCTAGATGTTGTAGTCAGACAAGAGTGCACCCATCTTCCAACTGTTTCCTGGGAAATATCAACCTCTGCCAGTTGGTGGTGGGAATGCCTTCCTTGTCTTGGATCTTTGCCTTGACATTCTCAATGGTGTCATTGGGCTATACTTCTAGGGTGATGGTCTTGCCAGTTAAGGTTTTCACAAAGATTTGCAATGTTGGTGGCGGTGGGGCGCAGCACAAAACAGAGCACCAGTAGAAGGTTCAGCCTCGTTGGAACACCTTGTTTCAACCGAATACCAAATCATACTCATGAAAACAACTTCTTCAGACATACCTGTGCCCCTCTTCACCAGTCCAAAAATGTCAATATAAAAAATAAAGAGCATTATAGTTTAAATATGAGGTGTCCCTCAAAACCTCATGTGTGAGACAATGCAGAAATATTCAGAATGGACACGATTAGATTATGAGATACGTAACCTAGTCAGTAGATTGATCAATGATGGATTAATAATTTGAGAGGCCTACTGTACTGGATGGTGACTATAAGAAGGTAGGGTGAGGTTGGGGGAAGTAGGTCATTGGTGAACTGAGCTGTCTCTGCTTCCTGAATGTCATGAACTGAGTAGATATTTTCCATGGTACCCTTCCACCATAATGTTCTGCCTTACCTCAGGTCTATAGCTATGCAGTTGGCCATAGACAGAACTTCTGAAACCATAGTTCAAAATAAACTTTTCCTCTTCAAAGTTGTTCTTACCAGGTCTTAAGATCACAATGATGCAAAACTGACTGCAACAAGCAGCAAAAGGTCAAACTGACTTGGACAAGGGGCCCAAGATTAATGTGGAAAAAAAATTTCTCCCACAATGGTATTTTGAAAATAAGATACCCACATACAAAAGAAATAAATTAGATCCTACACAATTTCACCATACGCACACATACATATGCATACACAAACACAAAATCAACTCAAAATGTATTCAAGATTTAAACATAAGACCTGAAACTACCAAACTCCTAGAAGAAGACAGGAAAATCTCATGACTTCAGTCTTAACAATGATTTTTTTTATATGATACCAAAGCATAGGCAATAGAAGCAAAAATAAGCAAATAGGACTACATCAAATTTAAAAGCTTTAACACAGAAAACAAAGTGAAAAGGTAACATATGGTACTGGAGAAAATATTTATGAATCATTTATCTGAGAAGGAATTAATTTCAAAATTTATAAGTGCCTCCTATAATGCAATAGCAAAAAAGACTAATACTCTAATTTACAAATTGGCAAAAGACCTAAAGAAGAAATACAAATGGCTCAATGCCACTCTAGGAAAAATGTTCAACATCATTTAATCATTAAAAAAAATGCAAATCATAACCACAATGAGTTCTCACCTCCAACCTGTTAAGATGGCTATTGTAAAGCTTTCTGTTACTGTAATAAATACTTGAGATGATCAAGTTATAAAGAGGAAAGGTTTGTATTGACATACTTTTAAAGGTTTACCTAACCCCATTGCATTTTTTTTTTTTTTTTTTTTTTTTGGTACCAGGTATTGAACTCAACCACTGAGCCTACCCCGGTCCTATTTTGTATTTTATTTAGAGACTGGGTCTTACTAAGTTGCTTAATGCCTCGCTTCTGCTGAGGCTGGGTTTGAACAGGCGATCCTCCTGCCTCAGCTTCCCAAGTTGCTTGGATTACAGGCATGCGCCACCACACCCGCCCCCCCTTGTTTTTGAGCCTACAGCAAGACATCACTGTGGTAGCACATGATGAACCAACATTGTTTACTTCATGGCTGGAAAGTGAGAAAGAGGCAGAAGAAGAGGCTGGAGTCCTGCTATCCCCTTCTAGGGCAAACTTCCAATGACCTAAAACCAACCACTAGACCCCACATCTTAAGCCCACCAGCACCATGGGCTGGAGACCTTTAATACATGAGCCTTTATGGGATACTACAGATCCAAACTATAGATGCCATTATCAAAAAGAGAAAAATTAAGCATTGGTAAGGACATAGGGAAATTGGAAACTTTTCACACTACAAAATGGTGCCACTGCTATGGAAAACATCAAGGAGTTTCCTCAAAAAATTAAAAATAAAACCAGCAATCCTACTTCTAGGTATTTATCCAAAAGAAGCAAAATCAAGATCTCAAAGAGTTTTAGCACTTCCAGGTTCAGTGCAGTAGTATTTTTTTTTTATTACTTTTTAAAAAATTTGTACTTTCTAGATATAGTTGATAGTAGAGCATATTATGCAAACATGAGATATAACTTATTCTAATTAGGATCCAATTATTGTGGTTGTACATGATGTGGAGTTTCACTGGTGGTGTATTCATATATGAATGTAGGAAAGTTATGTATGGTTCATTCCACTGTCTTTCTCATTCCTACCCCGCCCTTCCCTTCATTCCCCTTTGTCTAATCCACTGAACTTCTATTCACAATAGCTAAAATATAAAAAGATCTAAATGTCCAATAGATGAATGGATAAAGAAAATGTGGTATCTATGTTTAATACACTGTTACTCAGTCTTCAAAACAGAGGAGGCTGGAGGTGTGACTCCAGAGTGGTAGAATGTATGCTTATCATGGATAATGCCTGGGGTTCAACCTCCAGTACCAAAGAAAGAAAGAAATTCTTAATATGGAACAACATGGTGAACCTTGAAGATATTATAATAAGTGAAAAATCTCACAAAAGGATAGATAATGTATAATTTCATTCACATAATGAATCTAAAATAAAGAGTGGAATGATGGGTCCCAGGAACTAAAAGAAGAAAAAAATACAAAGTTGCTGATCAAGGGTCACAAAGTTTCATTTAAGCAAGATGAATTGAGTTCCAGAGATCTACTGTAAACGATTGAACCTGCAGTGAACAATACTGTATTGTATATTTAAAAGTTTAATGGCTGTCCCAGGGTATCTCCTACTAGGTTTTGCTAATTACTTCTCTCCATACTCAGCCTAGAGTTACTAGGCTAAAGCAAATCCTTATGACCTACCCACTTGGTCATCACACATGCTCAGACATGGATTAATCACACCTATAAGGGAAATATTACACAAAAGAATTAAAGCAAGGTGTCAAGGCACACAGGAGATGAACTTAATTAGGTCAGAAAATTTGCAGTGGTGAATTTTGGCAAACAAAACTAGACAAACAAGATGACTATTGTTACAGATGATATTTAATTACTAATTTCTGACATACCAACCACTTGTGCAAAATGTTTTATGTAGTTCCTGTCATTGCCTATTTGAAATGAAAAACTGATGCTGAGATTTGCCAAGTTCATTCAGCTGGTGTGTGGTAGCATTTAAAAAAAAAGTCTAGATAACATAAGAGTCTCTGCCCTTAACTACTACTAGAACTTACCAGAGTGGTAAGGTAATCAGTGAAAAGTAATGAATAAATCATGGCAAGAAGAAAGCAGCATGGTAGAAAGACTGAACTGCTGGGGACAATGTACAAAAGGGAAAGAGTTAAGTGGGGCAGGGAGTGGAGAGGAGCTGTTGCTTTCATTTATTGTAAAGACATAAGTCATAAAAGTTCAGTTATAATCCATGGTGATATTGAGATTTTTCTCATACCATATGAGTTTCCTTCATAAATAGACTAAAGAACTTGCCTAGAATACCAATATCAATCTTAAATTTCACAATCATGGCCAAAATGATCTCTGTGCTAATGATCAAAAGGGAAGTAAAACAGTTATTTATGTAATAAAAAAAAGTCTACCACCACCAACAAAGAAAGTTAACCAAGACAACTGAGAAATATCTTGACATTCCTATATACCTCACACAATGACAACAATAAAAGAAATAATACCAGGTAATAGTAAGAATGCAGGACAGCTGGAACCCTCATATGTTGCTAATGAGCATGTCAAATAGTATAGCCACTATGGAAAACAGTTTGCTAGTTTCTTATAAAGTTAAACACATACTTAGCAAATAATCCAGCAA
Source organism: Sciurus carolinensis (assembly GCF_902686445.1). NCBI lineage: Eukaryota > Metazoa > Chordata > Mammalia > Rodentia > Sciuridae > Sciurus > Sciurus carolinensis. Next base: position 119,292,306 of record NC_062217.1, read on the forward strand.
TTCTACTCCTAGATATTTACTTAAATAAAATTAAAACCCCTGTTCATATCCCACCCCCCCAATCCATATGTTTGGATCAGATTTCTTCATAGTCATCAAAAGATGTAAATAATCTACAAGTTTCTCAAATGGAAACTAGATTAAAAAAAAAAAAAACAGCAATATGTCCGCATTATGAAATACTACTCAGCAATAAAGAAGAACTATTGATACTTGGTTTTAGTAAGATTTTGCACTGCTGTGAACAAAATACCTGACAAGAACAACTTAGAGTAAGGAAAGTTTATTTTGGGCTCACAGGTTCAGAGGTTTCAGCCCATAAATGACCAATTCCACTGCCCTAGTTCTAAGGTGAGGTAGCATATTATGATAAAAGGGCCCCAAGGAAGAAAACAACTCAGCTCATGGTGGGATCAGGAAGCATAGAGAGGAAGAGGGTCACAGGAAGAACAACCTTTTCTGGGCATAACCCAGTGACCATCTCCTCCAGCCACACCCCACCTGCCTACAGTTACTGCTCAATCAGTTCATTCAAACTAGGATGGACTGATTAGGTCACAACTCATAATCCAGTCATTTCACTTATGACTATTCCTGCGTAAACCCCAATATCCATGCGAAAAAGTGGTAGGCCTCAAATGATTTGTGCTAAGTGAAAGAAGTCAGACTCAAGGCTAATACTGTATGATTCCTCTCATTTATATGACATTCTGGACAAGGCACAACAGATCAGTGGTTTCAGATATTAAAAGAATGAGGAAGATCTGACTTCAAAGTGAGCGCATACAGGAATCCCAGGGAGGTTTGTTGGAACTGTTCTGTATCTTAACTGTGATGATGGTTATCTGACTCTACCCATTTGCCGAAACTCAGAAGCACAAGTGAATTTTACTATAAGTAAATTTAAAATAAATTTGAAAACAGAAAAAAAAAGCTCTCTGACAACTAGGCATAAGGCAAAAAATTCACACTTTCTGAATATTATAAACCACTGAAACTTCATTTCAGAGCATCGTCTACAAACAAGATAATGTAACCAGGTATTTAAACCACAAACTAGGCTATAATTTTTCAAAAGTGATATGCAAAGGCATAAAAAACATGCTCATTAAAAACATAAATGGTTGACCAAAATGTTGTTTACCACCTCTGAATAGCTATAAAATGTTTATTGATTTTCATACCTTTCATGAATAAAGTGGAGTAAACTAATGCAAAGTTACCTTTCAAAGAGAAGCTATCAAACTTGGTGCTTTCTGGCCAAAAGCAAATTTGTAACTTCCTGTTATGTTAAATTTGATATGAAAGGCTGGGTGAACCACCCCAAATGGGCTATTTACTATGATAAAAACTGTTTCCTAACAAGAGGAAAAGAGGTGGCCTGGGAAGATAACTGCTGGGAGTTTAATGCACTTTCTGAAACACTCTGACACACTCTGCTAGAGAGAATAATTTAATATCAACCAGAAGTCAGGCTCAAAATTCCATTTCCTGGAAAAGAGCATCAAAAACAAATACAAATTAATTCACTGAACATGTACTAGGCATTTATTACATACCAAGCACTATGCTAGGCACTAGATAAACAAGTTAAAAAAAAAAAAAACACATTTGTCTTTAAAAAATGCACAGTGGCTGGAGAGAGACATAAATGAGTTTACTTCACACATAATTTAAGTGTAATAACAGAAGTGTAATTAGAGTATAGAGATGACGAGAGGAAAAAGTGACTGGGTATCTAACAAACAATATCGACCAGATCCCAAGACCCCCTAAAATCTGTCTTCAATGATGATTAAAATGCTAAGAGGAACAACCACAGTCTGCATGGTTTGAACAGACCATTCCTTTAATATTTACCCATACCTTCTCCCATTACAGTTTTTAGAGCACTGAGCAGGTGGTACCTATGCTGATGTATTTATTCCTTGACTTGGGACAATTTTCCAAGTGATAAAATTCCCACAGGGCAAAGGAATAATATGGCAAAGTCTCTTTTTCCAACAAGTGAATATATTCCTTCTTATAAGACCCCTTTCTGCAAAGAGAGCAGGGCAAGGGGAGGGGCATTTATAGCTCATGACAGGGCATTGCAAGTTAACCATGCTACTCAGAGTTAAGATTGATATCCCATTTCTTCTGTGCATTATCTATGGTCATAGCTAACTCATAATTCCAGTTTACTGTTTCTACTGCAGTTGAGTATTTCCCCAATACCATAACTATGGATTAAACAAGTAAAAGTAAACATTCTGAAGTAATAGAATTTCTACTATCTCCTCTACCTTTAAGTCTTTTCCTGAAACTACCAGTCCTAACAGGGAAGCACTCAGTACACATTCTTTCCTATATCCTTTCACAGATAATTATTTCTAGGTATGTACACTATGGCCAGTTAGGAGGAAAGAAATATCAGAAAATATTAAAAACAAAAATGGCAGCTTCTGGGTGTGGTCTGGTAATCCAGTTTCTCAGAAGGATGAAGCAGAAGAATCTCAAATTCAACATGGGCAACTTAGTAAGACCCTGTCTCAAAATAAAAAAGGGCTAGGAGTGTGTAGCTCAGTGATACAGCAATTCCCAAGCATGCATGAGGCCTTATGTTTAATCCCCAGTTCTACAAAAAAGAGATGGTGGGGGACACACAAGTGACATATTTGAGGGGCAGCACTACATTTTGGAAATAGGAAAGATTTTATAACTAGAAGATTTGGGTTCAGATTCTGCCTCTGAAACTTTCTGATTTCATGCCTTTAGACAACTTACTTTACTTTTTGAATGTCAGTGTTCTCGTCCGCAAAATGTAGATGATAGGAACATTTTTCATAGTTGTTCTCCAGATCAGGTGCCTTACAGTGGACCCCACACTGAGATTCTGTTTTCATTAGTCTATGTTAATGAATGAACAACAAAAAAGATGAGTAAGAGGAGAGAGAAGAGGAGAAGTAGCCCCAGCTCCTCAAGGTACTTGACTGTGCAACCAGGTGACAATCACTGGGTTACAATGTTTGTGAAACTCCTTAAACTTTAATTCAGTCCAACTTTTAGTAATTCATTATTGTCTTAAAAAAATTGAATTAGTGCTGCTATTCAAGTACTATGTTCTGAAAGAGTGCTAGCAATCTAATAGCTAAATTTGGTATTTACCTATAATGTCCCCCCTGACAAGCAAATCATCATCATCATCATCAACAAATAAGAACTATTCTAAGGAGCTGAGAAGACAGGATGCATACATTAAATGATTAAGGTCAATTAATATGTGCTACAATAAAATTATTTACATAATAGTATAGACTTTATACTGTTTGAGTTCAGATACTCTGATTTTTTTTTTCCACCATCTTTTTCTGTAAGCAGCCTGAGGTCATCTCTAAAACTGGTTCTCTATTCATTTGACCCAGAAAACCCAAACTTCATGTATGTTCTCCTTAATAACAGCTGTGAAATTTCCCAGGCCATTTTTTAATAGGAATTTCTGAAAATTTACTAAGCATCTAAAAGATGTTACTTAAAAAGAAGCAATGTGTGCCATTCCAGCATTACAATGGTGAAGTTGACAGGAGTGCCCAAGCCAAACAGTAGGGGGGAAGCAAAGGGAATGGCCCAAAAAGAGTGCTGAATTTTTGTTGCCATGTGCTTAAAAATACAGAGAGTAATGCTGAACTTAAAGGTTTAGATATAGATTCTCTGTTTATTGACTATACAAGTGAATAAGCAGTTGTGCTTAGAGAGTTCAGAGTCAGATTAACCCCAACATGAGCTCTCCTGTCACACTGAGATGACCTTCACTGAAAAGGAACAAATCGTTCCTTAACCAGAACAGGAGGATATGGAAGAAAAAGATATCCCAAAAGAAACTGAAAAAACAAAAGCTTATGTCAGAGAAATAAATTCAGCATAAAATAAATGCAAATAAAAATTTAAAAATATTTTCACCATCAAGCATAGAACATGGAACTCAATAAATATTCGTTAAGTAAATGAATATGTGAATGAATCAATCAACATTTAAGATAAATAATTTCCAAAGGAATTTTCAGAGAGAACTATTGCCAAAGACTGCAGCAGAGGAAATGGTATTTTTATTGGAAAAATGAATCTTAACTGCCTACCAAATGAGGTTACCATAACAAAACTATAATGAAGAAACATGAATTTCAGCAGTGAATGGCAAATTAAGCAACCCTTGCCTTTCCAGATAAATCTTTCAACCAACAGCTCACTCTACCTCCATTCTTGGCCTCAATACTGACTTTCCTTCAAACTTATTACATTAACAATGCACAAGTTAGCCTTCCTAACATTTCCTATTGTTAGAACATACAAAGGTCTTGCTTTATAAGCATTGTATACCTGTTTAAGAACCAATGAAAGCAAAATATAAAACAAAAAAAGAAAATGGACATAGATTTACCCTATTGGGTCAGTCAACAGGCTTGGGAGATGAATGGGCTGCTCATATTCTCCAAAATAGCCCTGCAAGTTTGTTGTGACACTTAAATTAAGAGAAATTTATTGCTGAGTTTAATATTTTTAGCATGCTTTTCTGAGCACCTAGCAAGTAAAGTGATAAGTACCTTCAAACTTGCAAAGATAAATGCTGCAAATATCTAGGCTAAATTGCCCATTTGTATATTTGGAGCTTGAATTATTCAACTACATTTTTTATTTTTTAAAGAGGAGAATAAACAAAACTACAAAGAGAGAAGAAGTTAAAATCTCATTGCTGTAGATTTAAAGGTTTTCAAGGTGATAAGAAGCCAAAGGGGTTCTTCAGCAATAAACAATATATTTATTCTACAATCTAATTAATATTCACTAACTATATTACTTCGAAACAAAACATCTAGGGAATCCAAGAGCATACAAGCAGAAGTACACATATTAATGAGCAAAAGATCTTATAAAATTAGGCTAAGAAAAGTGTACACAGCAAAAAAAAATCATGGCTTTTCTTCAAAATTGTACTCAAATATTGAGAATAATGGGTTTAGTTGCAGGTTTTAGAGTAAGTCAAATGTTTAAATTAGGATGACAATGTGAACTTTCTATGAGACCTTTTCTAATAACAATCTAGAGTGCCAATTTCTCATTTGAAAAGGAATGAAACACTTCCTGTATATATGAGCAAACGATAATACAAGACCATGAAAATACTAGACTCATAAATCCTCAATGGAAAGTCTTTTAACTTCTTCCAAATTAACCATCAGTTATTTTCCAGATGATATCTGAGAATAACATTGGTTTATTTATTCCTGTTTTCTTATTTCCAATAACAAACACTAACCTGTCAGTGATCACCAAAATGAGGCATCCACTAGGACATGGGAAGAAAATATCAGAACTTCTCTTTGTATTTATTTTGATCAAAAATAAAAAGAAACTAGGTTAACAGTATTTAACAAAGAGATTACACCAGTCTCTTCCCTGTTCCTAGGTTAACCATAAACAAGAGAGATAGATTTCACAAGATATGCAGAAAGAGTTGGGAGGGGTTAATAATAAAACACATACCTCCTAGCTTTCATCATTTTGCAAAGGATCATAGTATGTATTGCCATGGGAAGTTAATTTACAGCTACATTACCTACTGCTATCTAAACACTGCAAAATGCAAGAGGGGATATTCTTGCTATTCTTGCAAGGGAATACTGAGATGATTATAAAAATGATTAATGACAACTGATTATACAAATAATAAAAGCACAAAAAAAGAAAGCTCTCACCTTGGTTCCTATGCTGACTTTTTATCACTCATGAGTTAATTTGTTTTGAAAAGAAGGCAGGCCAAAAAAAAAACATTTTAATATAACTAAAATATGGATACTCATCCACCATCATTAATCCACAATCAAGAACATCAAGGTCACTTTGAGTATATAGATTGTCTTGATAGATTATGTATTAAATCAAAGTCACTCTGATTAGCCAATCTTTGAAAAATAATTAATACTTTATATACACTGTTCCATGTATAATCTGTATTAGGTCAGTAGTACATGTATACAATTCATAGTGAAAGGGAATCCCAGATCTTCTTATTCTCCAAGTCACACTGCCCTTATCCCAGTCGCTACGTCATTATCTGTAGGAGTTATATAGTCCCAAAACTCTATAGGACCCCTCCCTTCAACACTCACAGTCTTTATAAACATCAAGAGTAATTCCACCAAGTTTTCTTTGTCACCACAGGAAATTCAATGTTTCTGAATTGTCTCTCACCACTAGGCTTCTCAGGTTTATGCATCCTTTAATCTCGGTTTATCTTTCCAGAATCAGAACTCATTACACTATGTCCTCGGGAGATCAGAAAATCCCTAATGTTTTATCTCTTCTTGAGTATTGCCTCCACCTTTTTGCTCTAATAAAATTTAGCTATTCTCTAAGAACTCTCTTTCCTTACAGGTCCTTCAAATGATGTCTAACTTCTCGTCCATATTCCACTATTACTGTCCTGCTTCCTTATCATTCTAGAACACTATTCTTTCCATCTCCCTCTAAATATCCAGAATTAAAACTTGTGCCATTAGACTAAGCAACTTTAACACTTAGTTGCAGTTAACATCAGTTTCCATAATTCCTACAAGATTTCAATTATTATTTCACTATCATCAGTCCCTTTTCATTCAATATTACTGAATCTTCCAATACCCTCAAACCACAAATTCTTAAACTCTTATCCTTCAATAAGCTTGTCCTCCAGGCACTTCAAGTTCATCTAAATCTCTTCATTACTTAGAACCCATGAATCTACTCATGTGAATAAAATGTCTTATCTAACCCATAGGAAGTAACCTGGAATTCATTCATCCACTAGTGTGAATAAACTACAGCTTATCTAACAAAATCTCTCCATATGAACACTGACTCCCAACTTTCTTAAGTATATTGCTCTCCTCTGTCACGAATCAATAATATTTTTCTCTTTTATGCTTTATTTTAATCAACATCAAATATGATGTTATATCTTCCACAAGACATTACATATCTGAAAGTCCCAAGAGAATCAACTGAAAACAAGTAGTAAAATCAATATGAGAATTCAGTAAAGTAGTAAGCTACATATTAATTCAGAGAAAGTGAGAGACTTTATATATGAAATAAAATAAAAGATACCATTTATACTAGCAAAAAAAGGTAAAATATTAAAATACACTTAATAAAATATGTGTAAGATCTATATGAATAAAACAACTGAAAACACAAAAGACCACTTCAGGAGATGGAATTTCATTGGCTAGAAATATTCAACATAATAAATATGTCAATACTCCTTAAGATAATTGACAAATATGACACTATCACAATAAAAATACAGCAACTGGTTTAGAGAAATTTGTTGTTGATGTGATTATTTTCTTTATAAAGTAGCTGACCCAAAACTCATGTATAATAGACATGCCAAGAATAGCAAGGAAACCTATTAAAAAGAAGAACAATAAAGGGTGAAGGTATGAGCACTACTACATATACATTAAATGGGAAAAAAAGCAAAAATGCACTTTAAAGGAACTTTAAAAAAGTTGTTTTAGACTGTATAACTTCTCTCACTGGGTTTATGACAGTTGTATAGGTAAATGGAATAGAATAGAGACCAGAAATAGAGTCACATATATATAAATTTTTTAGCAAAAATACAAGGAAATTCACTGAGAAAAAAATCTGTTCAACAAGTGGTACTAGAAAATTGACTAGCTACATGCAAAAAGACAAAAAAAATGAACCTCAAACTTTACCTCCCACCAAAACAAAAACATAACTCAAACTAAATCTCAGACTTATTAAATGTAAGAGCTAATACTTTAAAACTCCAAGAAGAAAACATTGAAGAAAATCTGAGTGATATCAGCTTAGTGATACTGGCAAAAATTTCTTAAGTGGGACATAAAATTATAAAAAGAAATAAATTATAAAGAAAAATAAATTGGACTTCATCAACACTAAAAGATTTTGCTCTTCAAAAGGTATTGTTACAAAAACAAGACATATCACCAACTGAGAGAAGATATTTGAAAACAAATGTTCCACAGTGGATTTATACCTGGAATATTTGAAGAATTTCTAAAATTCAATACGAATAATTCAATTTTTTAAATAAGCAAAAGATTAGACGGGTGTGTCACCAAAGAGAATATACAGATGGCAAATAACAACATGAAAAGATGTTTGCCATCATTAGGAAAATAGAAACTCAAACCAAATGAAATATTGCTATATAACCTAGAACAGCTGAACTAGCACTATCAACTGTTAGCAGGAATGTGGACCAACTGAAACTCTTGCACACAGATGGTAGGGACATAAAATGGCACAACCACTTTGGAAAACAGTTTGGCAGCTTTTTAAAACATTAAACATTTATCTACCATGTGATTCAGCCACTGCACTTCCAGGATGGTGAAGGAAATATTGGACGATTGAGGAAAATAAACAGTTGTCTAAGAGAGTGGATTGACAGTAAAATACAGAAAAGATCACTGTGAAGCACTGAAGCTCAAATTATACTTATTCATGTATAAACTTTGAGTAGAAAAAGAGACTTATACATGAATGTTCATGACAGATTTATTTGTAATAACCAAAAGCTGGAAATAACCCAAGTATCCATCAATAGATGAATGGATAATCCAATAGTGGTATCCACTATTAGAATATTATTCAGTAATCAAGAAATCTATTGATACATACAACATGAATGAATCTTAAAAGAATTACATTGAGTAAAAGAAACTAAGAAAAAAGAGTACATATCACATGATTCCATGTATATAAAATCCTAGAAAATATAAATTAATCTACAGTGATATAAAGTAGATCAGTGGTTGCCTGGGGAGGAAAGACCAGTAGGCAGCAAATGAAAGAGAAGAGGAAAAAGTTACAAAGATGCAGGAGAAAACTTTAGAGAGTTTTAGGTGTATTCGTTGTCTTGATTATGGTGATGATTTCACCATAAACATTTCGAAACTTATCAAATTATACCCATAAAATACATGCATTTTATTTTGCCTCAACAAATATATTTTTAAAGTAGTGATAATTAAAGCACTAATACTATAAAGTGAATGGGAAAAATTTAAATATAAAAAAATAGATTTTAATTCATTATCAGAATGTATTACAAAGAGAAGGTGACCTCTCAAACAAGTTAGGAAAGACTTGTGACCTAAAACGTGCTGTTGGAAAAACTGGGTAACTATCTAGAGTAAAAATTAAATAAAATTAGATTAATACCTGACACTATCTCATTACACTCTACATGCATACCTTCCAAACAGATCAAAGATTTGCTTGCATAACTTGCAACCATGTGAGAATTCCTAAGAGAGGGGAAGAAGGAGTTCTAAAAAATACTGAGTCAATAAAAAATTTTTTAACCTGACTAAAATAAAAATCTTCAGATGGCAAAAAGACACCATAAAACAAATTTAAGACACAAACAACAAACTGGAAGAATTACTTCAAGCCATATTACAGTTGATCTCCCCAATATTTAAAAAGCTTCCAAAAAATCAGTAAGAAACAACTCAAAATAAACATGGGTAAAGGATAGGAATAGATATGTGTAAGTATAAACATGATTAACCTTCCTGAAAAAAATGCAAATTAAAACCACACTAATGTCTTTTGCCTATCAGCTTAGAAAAACAACCAAGGCTTAATGATACTCTATATTTTAGGCTGTTCTCACCGATTATGACAATTATGGCAGGCATTTAGACAATATCTGTACAAATTATAAATGCATGTCCCCTTTATCCTCAAATTTCATTTCTGAGACTATATCCTGCTGATAATGTTTGTTCACTTGTGCAATTTTATATATGTCTGTGTACATACATACATATGTTTTTGTGTGATGCTATTACATTATTGTATGTAGTTACAAATATTTTAAACAATTAAAAGGTGTATCAGTAAAGGACTGATGAAATAAATATTGGTAACCTTTAGAATTGAATAATCTGAAGTTGTTACAAAAAGAATAAGGTGAATCTCTGTATGGATTGATGTGGTAAGATCTCCAACTTATAATGTCAAGTAGAAAAAGCAAGCTGTAGAAGAGTTGTACAGTTGTTACTTTCTGTAAAATGATAAGATAATAAGACTATGTTTTCTTATATGCATATGAAGAATCTCTGAAAAAATATGTAAGAAAAAACTTTAACTATGCTGATGGATGGGTGAGGTTGTATAGATGAGGGAGACAAGGGAAACTTCACTGCATATTTTGTACATAATTTTTGAAATACAAATACATAAAATGTATTAACATAGATCTGTCTCTCCTCAGAAAATTATATTTTCCATGAGGTCAGTCACTTAGGTGTTAGGTTTGATGTGGTATCTCTAGTACCTCAGATAGTTCCTAGCAAATGTTACAATTTATACAAAACTTACTTTTGTTTATAGGAGTGGATATTTTTAAGATTTTCAGAGCAGTGTACTACATGATCTTCAAAATTTCTTTACAGCTTTACAAGTTTTCACAAAATTTTTCTATAAGGAGCCCGAAACAAAAAATTTTAGACTTTGTTGGTCATATGGTCTCTGTTAGTTAATCCACTCTGTTATTCTAGCACAAAAACAACTATAGATAATAAGTATATAAATGGATATTTCTGTGATCTAATAAAATATTATTTATAAAAACAGGAAAGTAGCTAGATTTGGTTCAAGAGCTATAGTTTGCCAAACTCTGATTATGTATCAGTTGAAACTTTAAAGGTATGTAAAGTTTCTACCTTAAAAATAAAAAATAAATTAATGAATAAATAAATAACTTTCAATAAGGAATAGGGTTAGATTGTTTTAATATCATCCTTCAGGCTTACTTTTCTTTTTTTACACTGGGTTATATAAGAATATTATCACTGATTAAATGATGGGCAGAGATCTAAAAGAAATAAAAGAGCAACCTTATGGTTATCAATAGGAAGAGGGTTACAGAGAGAAGAAACAGGAAGGATAAAATGCTTTAGGAGAAAGAATTTTGTCTTATAATCATTTTTACTCATTTCATCAAGCTAAAAACTCTTCCATCATGGAATATCAAATATACAAATTACTTCACTTATTTCCTTGTATACATCTTAAGAATACAACTCTGAAATGCACATAGTTGTGAGACTGAACATTTAATGGTACAACCTCAAGAAGAACATGTTCTTTAATCATGTTTGACACTAAGGTATTAAAAGTTCAAGATACTATTCTTTGCCTTGTCCAAACTATTAAAATTAGTTAGTTTTATACTTGGTTCTGCTGCAATTATGAGAAAACCATAAGTGACTTCAGAAGATCTACCACTTACTAGCTGTGTGACAGGTTTTTTTCATGGTAAAACACAGGAGTTGGACTCAATAATGACTCCTCTTCCTATACCAACATTTGTCATTATCTGAAGACATTCTTGGTTGTCATAACTGGGGAATGCTACCATCACCTAAAGAATAGAAGCCAATGATACTGTTAAAATCCTATAATGTAGATGACAGTTCCCACAATAATTATCTGACACTAAATGTCAATAATGCCAAGGATGAGAAACCCTATTCTAATGAAAATGAAACTTCCATTTTGTTGAGGGTAGCCAATGACTATGATATACTAATTAGGAATGTTTTTGGCTAACAAAACCCGAAATAAATAGTTTATTCTGAAACAAATGTATGAGGGCAACTGTCCACAGTAGAATGACATCAATAGTTCATAGCTCCAAGGTCATTCCCACATTCAAGAAAGTGGGGCTTCACCAAACACCAAATCTGGGTGTGCCTGATCTTGGATTCCCTTGCCTTCATAACTGTGAAAAATAAAATTTTGTTTAATAGCTACCCAGTTTATGGTATTGTGTTATAGCAGCCCAGATGGACTGAGGCAGGGAGGAAACAGCAGCACTAGTCACATCTGTGACTTTTATCAGGAAAAAAAATAAATCTTAACATCTCGGTGGACAGAAGTACTTTCAAGGGAGGTCAAAATGGTCATATGACACTGACTGCCTGCAAGTATAGCTAAGGTGATAAGCATTGAACTTTCTAAGACTTTACAGTGGAAGTTAGCAAAAGAGGAAGGGATTGGAAATTGGTCTTGGGTTAATCAGTTAATAGAGCCTACACTGTAGTAAATCAATATTCTCTCACACAAATTAACATAAATAATGAGCAATAAGTAAGTCCTCATCAAAAAGCTGCTTTCTAGGACTTCTTCCTTGGTAGAGATGAACAAATAGGTGTATAAGAATTTAAAATCTAGTACATAGAGCTCAGGAGGTGTACTGTAGCAAATATAATTTAGAAAGCAATGCTTGTTTCCTTAATTGTCCAATGGCCACACATTTTGCTTTTTGTTTTATGCTGTGGTTAGATATTAAGTTAGGGAGTAAACCAAAGAAACAGGTAAGCCAAGTACCTCTCTTTCATTACAGAGTAAGAGACAAACTAAAAAGCTATCAATCAGAGACTAACATAGTAAAAAATCTTTGCAGAATGCTTGGGAAAGCAGTTTAATTACAGAGAACAATCTCAATTGCCAGTAGAAAAAGTCATTCCTGACTAATCTGCTGGAGTCCTTCAGAAATATTACTGCCTTGATAAGGGAAATTCAATATATGTCAAAGCTCAGAGATATATGTTAGAGCCCATAGGTATGATGCCTTTTGAATTTGTACAGAGCTGTCCAAGCCAGTGATATAAATTCAAGACTCTTTGACTTATACTTAAAATGAAAGAGGCATGTTTGCAATCCAGTGCACAGATAAAAGAGCTCTCTTTCTCTAGGGAAGCACATATCCTAACCAATCCAACATACTTTAATTTGGACTTCTGTTTAGTTCATAAACAATGTGGGCCCTGCTGAACTTCACATAAACCTTAGTAGATTTAATATATTCAGATTTTCAAACAGACCTCTGAGATTGCCACTGAAAAGAAAAACTCATGAACCAAAATGTTAAATGTGAGTATAAAGCAGCAAGTAGGGAGAACAAAAACAATATCTTTTAATAGGAAAGAGCTACTGAGAAGTCAGCAAGAAGGAAATTTATCAGAACAGGTTAAGAGTTGAACTAGTAGCCTCCCAGGTCTTTTCTGTTTAGCATACCCAGAGGGAAGTTTTGTAGTTAGTGATTTCAATTGTAAACATGAGTTTTTCAACTTGATCTTTTCCAAACAATATTTTCTTTAGAACTGACATTCAACAACTGATTAAAGTACAGTTCTGGAAATTTGGGCATAAATTATTCTCAATTTTTTGAGACTCATTGAATTCTGAGATACAAGTTTTTGGTCCAAGCTTTTTATTTCTGGAAAAAAAAAAGGTTTAATAGATTTTTGCTCTTGAAATTTTATTTAATTTCTACTATCAAAAATAGGACATAGGGGAATTTCTTTGGAGCATTTTGCACATTGAATAGGCAACTTGGCAACTATGAGACACCTATCACACAAGAGCACTTGCATTTTCTGCTGCCATGCACCATATTCAATTATGAGATGTCTGCAATGACTAATGAAGAACTTCTTCAATGTATTTATGCACCTAACTGTATCAATCACTTAAAAGGGACCTAAATATCTATATCTAGGACTTCTAAGATTTGACCTTTTTTGGAAAACAGTACATACATTTTTAAATATTTGTCAAATATGTTTAAAATTTCAGTATAATACTGTACTATTGTAAAGTCACCATTGGCATAATTCCTTATTTTAAAATAATAATTCAAAGACCACACTGAACAGTGAAAAAAGCAGAGTACCTTGTTTCAGTGATAGTCTCCAGTTTGAACAAGTACCTTCAAACCTGTAAGCCTCAGTTTCATCATCTGTGAAATGGAAATGATACAATCTGCCTGCCTAGTCCACAGGGCAGCTATGGAAATTATGTGCTATGGTCTTCACCAAAGTGTCTATAATCTGAAAGGTATCTTAAAAAGTTATTACTAACATGATTAAATACAAAAAAATGACATATAACCTTTAGGTAAAGAAAAGAACTAAAAATAAAGTATCATGTGAAGATGATGAACATCATATTTCTATTCTGAAAGCTACACCAGTCAACAAGTTCAGATTTTAAAGACTCTTGGTCACTTTTTAAAAAGCAGCAAACTGTGACAGGCCCAAACTTAATATGAGGCAACTGATCAAAGTAAGAAACCCAAGACTTTAGAGTACACTAATGTGAAAATCCTCAATCATGAGTGGAGCATAGAATTAAGTGCAAAGCAAACAGAACACTATAACAGAAGCAAAATGCCTATTATCAAACTAAACTGATTTCCATATAATGCAATGTTCTTTTGCGTTTTGCTCAAGATGAAAATATAGGAATGAGAGTTTTTAGGAACCAATTTTTGTAAGACTAATTTTCATTCAAAACAGACCAAGTTCTCAAATGGAAGCTGCAATGTGATCAATATGAAATTTTCCAAAATACTTAGAAATTATGAAAAGAGCTTGCCATTCAGCTCTAGGCTTCACTCCCATGCTTAGGAGTCCCAGGTTGCTCGGCTGTGCAGGTGCTGAAGATCCCTAGGGAGCAGGTCTGCCTTTTGGGCACCAGGAAATGGTATTAACTGTTTCATTTTTGGAGGTTATTTCAAATGGAATTCCAGGGCTTTTCTTTGGAAATTCTAACAGGAAAAATAAATAAGGAAAATCTCTTATCCCTGTGGCTACAGAAAAATGAATATTTCCTCAAAATCATTTGATTCTGTATTTCTGTATCTGGATCATTTCACTGAGCATGAAGTCCTCCAGCTTCATCCATGTTATTGTAAATGGCATAATATTCTTTTGTTACTGGGGTTTCATTCCAGGGTTACTTTATCACTGAGATATAACCCCAATTTCTTTTTCACTTTTAAGACAGTATGTTACTAAATTACTGAGGGTGGCCTTCAACTTTTACCACCATTCCCAAATATATCATCCTTCTTTTAAAAGTTGAATGATAAGCTACGTGTGGTAGCACGTGCCTTTTGTAATGCCAGGAACTCCAGAGACTAAGGGAGGAGAATCAGAAGCTTGAAGCCAGCCTCAGCATCTTCGTGAGACCCTCTGTATGTTAAAAGTTTCTGTCTCATTTTTAAAAAGCTGAAAAAGATTATATATGTATGTTTATATATTTGATGTAAACACAAATATAAATCTATCTATTATCTATAATACACCATAGATTTTTCTTATTGAATTATTCTTTGATGGCCATTTAGGTTGTGGATAGTGTTGCAATGAACATGGGAGTGTAGATATTCCTTAATGTGGATTAAATTTCCTTCAATTATTATAATGGCTAATTTCAGCTGTCAATTTGAGTGGATCAAGGTATACTTAGGGAATTGGTATATAATAACTCTGCATGTGTCTGTGAGTGTATTTCAAGAAGGGTGGGTCAGAAAGCATGGGGAACACCTATAATGAATGTATATAGTACCACCCAATAGGTTTTATTTGAAAAAAAGCAGAAGAAGCTGTCATTAACTTGTGCTCCAAGCTTCTTAAAAATGGGTACTTTTCTGGTAGAGTCACCTGTGGACATCTGACTTTAGATTCTTCAGCCTTTGAATGTGGACGTGAACCATTAGCTCTACAGGGGACTTTTAAGCCCTCAGACTTGAAGGACTGAATCACTGACCTCCTTGAACTTGAAGCTTCCAGCTTCTTGGACTGAGCTGTTACCAGTTTCCCAGTTTTGCCAATCTGCAGTCAAAACTTTGGAGACTATTTATCCCATGATCATGTGAATAAATTGAATAAATTCCTTTCTATACACACACATATATTTACATATTCTATTAATTCTGTTTTTCTACAGGACCCTGAAAAAACAGGTATATGTTCAACAACAACAACAAAAAAAAAAATTGGAAGAAATTCTGAAAAGAGAGAACATATTGTAACCTCCAAAAAAAGGAATGAAAGGTCAAATAGAATCTTTTCAAAAAAGATTGTTCAATGAATAAAAGAGTATGCCTAAAGATTAAATGTAATCTTCTAAGAGGCAGAGCCTCAGAAGTGGGTCATCTCATGGGCAGCATGGAAAAGTTAATTCAACAAATATTCAAGTTAGCACCTAAGAAAGGGGTAGGGAAGAGTATTTGGCAAATTCTTGCTATACTCATGAAATACTAAAAGATCAATATCTTGTACAATTAAGGAAAAGTTTAATAGACTCAAGTATCTGAATGGTATTTACATTACACCCAAAGATACTTCATCATTTGCCAATGAATGCCAAAGACAATCAGGAAGATGACAACTATTTGGAAAACACAAGAAGTGCTTAATAGAGAAGTGGAGTGATCTTAGAGCATGGTATGATTTGGGTAAGTGGAAAAGAAACTACAGTCAGAGTCCCCTCAGCTTTCATTCTGTTTCTGCACTGTCTACTAATCACAGCATGAAAATGTTTTTTTGAAAAAACACAGAAAGATCTAAAAGATGAAATTTGAATTTACTATGTTTATTATACTGAATCCATGCATATGAAGTAATATGCAATGTATCAGGTATTATAAGTAATCTAGACTTGATTTAAAATATATGGGAGAGGGGTTGGGAATGTAGCCTCACAAGCACAAGGCCCAGGGTTCAATCCCCCATACCACAAAAAAAAAAGTATATGAGAGATACTTCAATCAGAATGGCAATTTTCAAGAATACAAACAATAAGTTTTGACAAGAATGTAGGGGAAAAGATACACTCGTATATTGTTGGTGGGACTAAAATTTAGTACAACCACTCTGGAAAGCAATATAGAGATTCTTCAAAATATTATGTGACCCAGCTATTCCTTGATATATATCCAAAAGATCTAAAATCAGCATACTATCAAGATGCAGCCACATCAATGTTTATAGCAGCACAATTCACAATACCCAAGCTGTGGAGCCAACTTAGGTGCCCTTCAATAAATGAATGGATAAAGAAAATGTATATATACATAATGGAGTATTACTCAGACATAAAGAAGAATAAAATTATAACATTTTCTGGTAAATGAATGAAACTGGAGACTATCAGGCTAAGTAAAATAAGCCAGACCCAGAAAGTCAAAGTTTGAATATTTTCTCTGATATAAGGAAGCTAATCTAACATAAGGAGGGGAGGTGGAGAGGATGCCATCAAAATAGAAGAAATGTCAGTGGAGTAGAGAATGAGGATTGAGAGGTGGAAGGAGGAACAGGATAGGGAAGAATAGTGAAATGAATCTGACCAAACTTTCCTATGTACATATATGAATACACCACAGTGAATCTCACCATCGTGTATATCCACAAGGCACTAATTTAAAAAAAACTATAATAACAGAAAGATCAAAACAGGGAAGGAAACAAAGGGAAGGAGGAAGGGATGGAAAAGAAAGTACTGGGGATTGAAAAAGACCAAATTATATTTCTTGCTTATATAGTTATATCAAAATAAATCCTAATGTTATCTACAACTAAAAGAAATTAAAAATAAATGGCTGGAGTCAAATTGAAGAGCTCCTAATTTCATCAACAAAATTTTTAAAAAATATATAAGACAATGTATGTATGTTTTTTTAATTTTTTTGTTGTCAGTGGATCTTTTTTATGCTATTTATTTTTATGTGGTGCTGAGTATCAAACCCAGGGCCTCACACATGCCAGGTAAGTGCTCTACCACTGAGTCACAACTCCAGCCCATTTGTATGTTATATGCAATTTAATATAAGGGACTTTTATATAAAACCCCACCTCTATGGATTTTGGTATCAATGAGATAAGGGGAGATGTCCTGGACACTAAAAAAACTGCTGTACTGTAACAAGAATTCCTAATTCCTCACTTGCAATCTTAGAAGGAAATCTCTGTTTTTATGTTCATCTTTCTTTTTTACTTTGTGATGTTTAGCAACTCAAATATTTAGAAATCAGTAAGAGGAATAATACCAAAAACTAGAATCCTAAAACCTCAGATACTTGGGGTACAAAGTAACAAATCCATTAACCTGACCACAAGCCCCTTGTACCATAGTTCAGGTGCATGTTTCTCTATTTGAATACCTTTCGGAACCAAGAACTTGTGATTTATGAAGCAATTAATTCCCCATCCATGTTTCAGAATATTTCAGAGATATGAATTAGAGATCTCTTAACTATTTTAGGCACACAGACTAATAATTCAATTACCTATCCATACAAACACTGAAATTGAAGGGGAAATGTCTGCATAATAAACTTTAAAACTTTCATATGCTATTTAGATTTTAAAACTACACTATGTATAAGGAAACTAAAACCCCATTTGCCTAGGACCACAAAGCAATTTAGTGGTAGAATCTGGTCTAGAAATTCAATCTTGTGCCTCTTAAAATCTTTCCAGTACCCATTAGTGTCCCAAGAATTCTAATCCAAAAGACTCTATTTTGTGCTCCATATCAAAAACTACATGCTTTGTTTCTAAATCTTCTGAAAATTCTAAGGTGTAAATTTAAAAAGCTGACAGAAAGTTTTAACTAAATATGTAATTCCTTCCACACACCACCACCTTCCTTCCCTCTTCCCCTTTCCATATTAAAAAAAAAAAAAAATGGTACGTTTTAACTTTAAAGAAGTTCCTGTTACCCATGAACTCTGCCCATGGAAATTAAATATACAACATATATATCGAGATTCTACAGATTCACCATTCCCATGTAGGCATTTTCAAAAAAGAAACTCTGACTTTGGGTGTTTTCTAGAATTGAAAACACTCAGAAATGGCATCTCTACCACTTTTTCACCTCTGAAACCCTGTACATCCTTGTTGTACTGCCTTGTTTTGGTTCTTCATTTCTTTCTTCTCTTTCTAATCTGGTAGGATCAACTGAAACAATATAACTATCTAGCTGTGAGATTATTCATCTTTTATCAATGAAACTATTTGAAAATTCTTTGATGATAACTTCAGTATTTAAAATTATTACATTAGCTTATTTTAACCACATCCAATGAAAAATAATCAAAATGCCTTTGTCCACATAAGCTGTTCCACTAACAGATCATCAGAATCCATTGTTAGTTTTTTTTTTTTATGCCAACTTTCTAATTATTTTAAACTAAGCATGGTTAAGAAATGGAGGGTTTTGTCAGCTATACAAGTCTCTCAGATTTTCCAGAATGTTTTGCCTAGTTAATTCTTGAAATGTCAACTAAAAACAGGGTAATAACTTTCATAATCAAAGGATCCTTGCCAGTAAGAATCCAAAGTACTAAATCCTGCTACTCACAGCATTCACTAATGCAATACTAATCAAATTTTTTAATTAAATTGCATTCATTTTATCAATTTATAATTTATCCTATCAATTTTCAAAAAATTTTAAAGTGCTATGGGATAATTATGTATATGTAATAAGCAAAATTAAAAATAAAAATAAACCAAATATCAACAAATGGTGTGTGATAAAAATTATATTAGAAAGCCTTAGTTTACAAGAACTACTAAAAATTAAGCTTTAATCTTCATTAATTACACCTATTAGCTTCACCTGCTAAAAATAAACACATTTGTTTTTTATTATACGTATATTGACATGTATATGCCTCCAAAAGGAGACAGTACAGTACAATAGCAAAAGCAGAAATTTCTGTAGCTTTTGTAAGTCTTGGAATTGTATTCCTCACTTAGTTATAATCTTATATTCAATGTTACATATCTTGCACTATAGTTATAAGTTTAATCTTTTATTAAAAGTTAATCATCCTTAATTTTTATGTACCAGATGATTTTTAATGTTTCTAATCATGAAGTTTAGTGCTATTCATTTCTTCATTCATTTATTCAACATAGAGATGAAAAGGCTGATTCATTCAGCTAATTTGTCAGGCAAAGTGAATGATAGTTCACATGCATTATGAAATTTAATCTTCACAACAGTCCTCAGAAGAAAGTATTGCCAGACCAACGTTATGGCTGAGAAAACAAAAGCTCAAAGAGGTTAGGACACACTGATAAAGAGTATAGAGTTTAAACTTGAACTATTTGCCTAATTACATATTAATATTCTCATCACTACATTAGGTAGTTTCATAGTAATTATTAAGTGATTATTTATTTGGTATCAAAGACTAACTTAAAAGGTAGCATAGACTAGAATTTTAAGGAGTTCATACTCCACTTAGTTTCAGATATATCTTGTAATTCAACTAGCTAACAATAAATTCAAAATTATCATCACCCAGTATTTATGTACTGAGTTCCTACTGAATGACAGCTATATGAGAAGTATTGCTTATGATAAAGCAAAAGTAAACCACTTCTAACACTAAACAGTGATGTTCATTAAAATCTGGGATATAAGTAACATAAAATCGAAGATATAAGTAAAAGTAATCAATGGGATTCTTCAACTTCTCCATACGACTGAAGAATTTGTTTCACTTAATATCAGACCGACTTTCTTCATTTATTTCTAAGTCAGAATTAATGCTCTTATACTAAGGACCACTAACTGATTCCTTACCATTCACACCATTAAATTCTACAAAATTAAGATAAAGCTATACTTGTGTAAGAAACACTGCAGTTTTGCACCTTATCATTGAAATATTTACACACCATCTTTTACCAAAAAGGATATAGATTGGTTTATAAGGATACATAGAATACGAATTAACAAAGTTAAAAGTTCATTGAAAGAAAAAAGAAAAATGCAGACAAAGCAGTGGCTATAAATTTGACACCTTTCATTCTAGCAACCAATCTGAAATAAAACATCACTTCAGAATACACAATTTCAAAGGGATTGTTTCCATTGCTTAAGAGAAATACAATTATCCTTGATATTAAGATGTTTTAACTACTCCAAAAATTCTTTAAAAAACACATGTGAGTTGATAAACATTCCTCATATAATGTATGCAACAATACCTTCATGGATATGCTTTTTATCATTCCAAAAAATAAAAGGTATTGAGTTATATGTTTACAATCCTCTGGATCCTCCCTAAACACACACACACACACACACACACACACACCACCCTCTGAAAAAACAGGTTCTTATTTGTTTAATAAATCTCCAGGCCTTCCTCCATTGCACAGGCTCAAAGAACTTGGGGAGTAGGAATCTGAAAGAGATTCTTGAAGCTAGGTTTATCTATACAGCAAAACTCTGCCCCAGAAAGAACAGAGATGAGACATAGGAAGCCTCTATGACCTGGGTTAGAGAAAGAGCCTCCTGGGAGCCCACAGTGGAACAGAAGAGAGGAATTTCACAGCTGCTGCATATGAGATTAGGAAAATGAAAGAATGAGGAGAAAATATTTAAGAAAGCTTTACTGTGCTATGCAATTATTTCCCTTTGACTGTTTGATAAGAAAAAGTAGTAAAGATTTAAATTTCCTTTCAATTATTTTGGATACCACTTCGTTGTTTCTTTGAATGTGAAATGCTACCAAAACAGGTCCATAAGATGGCTGGCTTTATGCTGCTTATATTCTAATGACCTCAGTATAGAATAATGGCATCCCAGGGATGCCTGTGGTTCCAGCCATCTGCACACAGTCTCACAGTGGACAAGAAGGGACTTCTCCATCTGTCCAAAATTCACTTATGCAAGAAAAAACTTTTTAATTTTTTCAAACCCCAGAAGTTTTCTTTCAGAAACTACAAAAAACACAATGGGGAAATTTGAATCCAAAAGAGCATTTTCAACAAATATAAATTTTTAATTTCCCCAAATCGCTGTGGAGACCCAGAATCTTTCAGTGATCATCCATTTGTTAAGTAGTCAATTTTAGTCTTCTGGGAATAACAGTAGCCCTATTGTTACCTTTTGATTGTAAAAATACAAATGTGCATATGGTTAGCAACATTAGTTTACAGGAACAAGGAATTACTTTTAAGACAACTGACCAACTCCCTACTCCTCCTTCCCTTTTCCTTCAAAATTTCATTCCATAAAACCATAGCTGCAAATGAAACTTGAGCATTCTGAGCTCAAAGCAGCAGCACACCAGGCTTAGAGTGACAGCTGAGCCCAGGGACTGCATTCCCACAGAAGGTTTGGCAACGGGTGTGGTACATAGTACTTAGTGGGGGCATACTCTGAACAATATTTGGGTAATACTGGAGGACAGCAGCAGTGTCACAGTCAAGCAAGTGGAAGCTGTGGTCTTTTGCAACGGAGCATTAATATTAATGTGGCCTTCTGGATACACTCAAGGCAATAAGAGAATTTAAATCATAAAAAATGGAAAGAATATCACCTGACCTGCTTATGTCTCCACATTGTTTTGAGCATCTAAAGACAAAATGTATAACAAGACACTCGGAAACTATAATATGCAATATAAGTACATGGTAATATTATAAATAACTTCCATACAATATAAGTACATGGTAATATTATAAATAACTTCCAAATTTTAAAAATTGCTTTATATATTGTGAGCAGCATTAGCCCTAATTCTGATTATCTAAATTTCCAAGCACTGCAGGGAAACTGTTTCTAAAAATATACAACTTATTTGAAGAGTATGAACTAAAGCATGGGAAGTTCTTACTTTTTATAACCAGACACAGTGTTTAATTTTATTTATTTATTATTCAGTGCTTTCCTTAACTATGTGGAATTCTTCTGAGCAGACAGATTTCCTTATATGGCCCTCATACAGGACCCAGTTTCCACACTCCCTTCCATGTCCATCTCTTTCTGTCATTATTACACTCTCTTCCTACCCTCTGCCCTCCCTACCCTCTCTTCATATGGTAAAACATGCCCTTCTCATGTTTTTTACCTTAAGAACTGGCTTCAGTACATCTTTGAGCTATGTCAGAAGACTTCATTAAACATCATCAGTAATAGACTGACAGAAGATCCCAAAGAAAAACTGGACAAAAGAACAAAAAAAAAAAAAAAAAAGTAGAGCACTGGGGAATATCTTCTTAAAGGAAAAAGCAGAACAGTATACTTTAATCTCAATGACCTTGACATATATTTTAAGAATTGTGATGGTAAATGAAATGTAAGGGGTTTCATTCACTTACAACTAAGAGGCTGAGAATGATACAAGTAGGAATTAGTACCCATAACTTAAAAATTACATAACTAATACTATTTACCTTAAGGAACCTGGGCACAGGCATTAGCATAGGTTCCACTTAATGTTAATCTTAAGGCAAACCATAAATTCCTTTTCTGTTAAACTCAAATCTGATCAAAAGCATAGGAAAGCATATTTAATTAACAAACAGTTAAGTATTTGCTCAGATCTCATGCCAAAACCTCCACCCTACCTACCTGTCTTCCTTTCAACTGTCTAAAGTTCTGACCTGCAACAGGAAGCCCATTAGCTAAATCATCATGGGAAGTAGAAGCTGCTGTCAAACAGCAGCTCACATCAATGTTGTAAAATATAGGAAATGCTTTATAAAATGGAAGACAGCATAGATATCCATAAAAGGCAGACTTGCTTTAAAATGTGCCCTTGGGGGACCTAGATAGTGGACTTGAGGGTGACTGCAACTCATGTCACTCCAAAACTCAGGATTCAAGAAGATGAGGTATTGAGAGACTTGAGAACAACTCAGAGCTGCTGGGTGAGTCTCTCCCACTGGGCGAGGATCAGCCTGGGTGGCAGGCCCGGACAGCAGACAGCTTCTCAGAGCAGGGCCGGGCAACAAGAGGCTTCTGTGAACAGCCAATCTCCCCCTTCCCCACACAGCCAGCCCCCACGCCTGGACCCAGCGGCAGACCCCGACAGCAGGCAGCTTCTCAGGGCACAGCCAGCCAACGAGAGGCTTCCCCACACAACTAGGTTCCCCTGGCCTGGGCGGCAGGCCAGACACAGGCCCAGAACAGCCATACCCCTGCCTGTAGTCTAGTTCCCCTTTGGTAGACCATTGGTCAACAAGTGGAGGCGCCACTGCCCACTAGCAGGGAATATACCCTACCTGAAGTCCACCAACCCTAGAGGGGCATCTTCCTTGTGGAGCACCGCATTATCAACTTCCTCCAAGACTTCAGGCTACTGGAAGTCTACAGGGACACTATAAGCCAATAGAGGAAATCTGCAATATCTCAGCAATCCAATGATACCTGAACATGAGATATGAGAAACAGGGGAAGAAAATGCCCCAAACAAATCTAGATGTTACATCAATAAATTCCAAGGACAGCATGGCAGAAGAAATGTCAGAAAGGGAATTCAGAACGTACATAATCAAAATGAACAGGGAAGCAAATGAAGAGATGAAAGAGCAAATGCAGGCATTGAATGATGAGATGAAAGAGCAAATGCAGGCATTGAATGATCACACCAATTGACACTTAAAAGAGCAAATACAGGAAGCAAAAGATCATTTCAATAAAGAGTTAGAGATATTGAAAAAAAAAAAACAAACAGAAATCCTTGAAATGAAGGAAGCAATAAACCAAATTAGAAACTCCATAGAAAGCATCACCAATAGGATACAACACCTGGAAAACAGAACCTCAGATATTGAAGACAAAATATTTAATCTTGAAAACAAAGTTGACCAAACAGAGAAGATGGTAAAAAATCATGAACAGAATCTACAAGAATTATGGGATATCATGAAAAGGCCAAATGTAAGAATTATTGGGATTGAGAAAGGCACAGAGAAACAAATCAAAGGAATGAACAATTTAGTCAATGAAATAATATCAGAAAATTTTCTAAATCTGAAAAATGAAATGTAAAATCAAGTACAAGAGGCTTATAGGACTCCAAATACACAAAATTATAATAGACCCACACCAAGGCACATCATAATGAAATACCTAACATACAAAATAAAGACAGAATTTTAAAGACTGCGAGAGAAGAATCAAATTACATTCAGGGGGAAACCAATAAGAATATCAGCAGATTTTTCAATCCAGACCCTAAAAGCTAGAAGAACCTGGAACAATATTTACCAAGCCCTGAAAGAAAATGGATGCCAACGAAGAATCTTATACCCAGCAAAACTTACCTTCATATTTGAAGACGAAATAAAATCCTTCCATGATAAGCAAAAGCTAAAAGAATTTACTAAAAGAAAGCAGTATTACAGAACATTCTCAACAAAATATTCCATGAGGAAGAGATGAAAAACAATGATGCAAATCAGCAAAGTGAGGAACTACCTTAAAGAAATAGCCAAATAAAGGAGAAACCAAGTCATGTCAAAAAACAAAAATGAGCCAAATGACCGGGAATACAAATCATATCTCAATAATAACCCGGAATGTTAATGGCCTGAACTCATCAATCAAAAGACAAAAACTGGCAGATTGGATTAAAAAGAAAGATCCAACAATATGCTGCCTGCAAGAGACTCATCTCATAGAAAGAGATACCTACAGACTAAAGTTGAAAGGATGGGAAAAAAACATACCATGCACATGGAATCAGCAAAAAAGCCAAAGTATCCATCCTCATATCAGATAATGTGGACGTCAAGCCAAAGTTGGTCAGAAGGGACAAAGAAGGACATTTCATACTGCTTAAGAAAAGCATAAATCACCAAGACATAACAATCATAAATATCTATGCCCCAAACATTGGCTCATTCATATATGTCAAATAAATACTTCTCAATTCCAGAAATCAAATAGACCACAACACAATAACACTAGGTGATTTTAACACACCTCTTTCACCACTGGACAGATCTTCCAAATAAAAATTTAACAAAGAAACCATAGATCTCAATAACATAATCAATAATTTAGACTTAATGGATATATATAGAATATACCATCCAACAAAGAGTGAATATACTTTTTTCTCAGCAGGACACAGATCCTTCTCTAAAATATATTATGCCACAAAGCTACTATTAAAAAATACAAGAAGATAGAGATACTACCTTGTATTCTATCAGATCATAATGGATCGAAATTAGAAATAAATGACAGAACAAAAAACAGAAACTACTCCAACATCTGGAGATTAAATAATATGCTATTATATGATGAATGTACAACAGAAGACATCAGGAAGGAAATAAAAAAATTCTTAGAAGTAAATGAGAACAAAGACACATCGTATCAAAAAATCTGGGACACTCTGAAAGCAGTACTTAGAGGAAAACTTATTTCATAGAGCTCATTCATTAAAAGAAAAAATCATCAACAAAAAAATGACCTAACACTACAGCTCAAAGCCCTAGAAAAAGAAAAGACCAACACCAAAAGTAGTAGAAGACAGGAAAAAGTTAAAATCAGAGCTGAAATCAACGAAATTGAAACAAAAGAAACAATACAAAAAATTGACAAAATAAATACTTGGTTCTTTGAAAAAATAAACGAAATTGATAAGCCCTTAGCCACACTAACAAAGAGAAGGAGAGAGAAAACTCAAATTACAAAAATTAATGAAAAAGGAAATATCACAACAGACAGGAGTGAAATACAAAACATAATTAGAAGCTATTTTGAAAATCTATACTCCAACAAAACAGAAAATCTTGAAGACATCAACAGGTTTCTAGAGACATATGAATTACCTAAACTGAACCAGGAGGACATACACAACTTAAATAAATCAATTTCAAGCAATGAAATAGAAGAAGTCATCAAAAGCCTACCAACAAAGAAAAGTCCAGGACCAGATGGGTTCTCTTTTAAAGAAGAGCTTGTTCCAATACTCCTCAAAGTATAATCCATGAAATAGAAGAGGAGGGAACCCTTCCAAACTCATTCTATGAAACCAAAAGCACCCTCATACCTAAAACAGACAGAGACACATCGAGGAAAGAAAATTTCAGACCAATATCCTTAATGAACATCAATGCAAAAATTCTCAACAAAATTTTAGCAAGTCACATACAAAAACATATTAAAAAGATAGTGCACCTCAATCAAGTGGGTTTTATCCCAGGGATGCAAGGTTGGTTCAACATCTGGAAATCAATAAATGTCAGTCACCATATCAACAGACTTAAAGTCAAGAATCACACGATTATTTCAATAGATGCAGAAAAAGCATTCAATAAAATACAGCACCCCTTCATGCTCAAAACACTAGAAAAAATAGGGATAATGGGAACATTCCTTAACATTGTAAAGGCCATCTATGCTAAGCGCATGGCCAATATCATTCTAAATGGTGAAAAACTGAAAGCATTCTCCCTAAAAACTGGAACAAGTCAGGGATGCCCTCTCTCACCACTTCTATTCAACATTGTCCTTGAGACAAATCAAAGAAATTAAGTGGATATGAATAGGAAAAGAAAACTCAAACTATACCTATTTGCTGATGAGATGATTATATATTTAGAGAAACCTGGAAATTCCACCAGAAAACTTTTAGAACTCATAAGTGAATTCAGTAAAGTAGCATGTTATAAGATCAATGCTAATAAATCTAATGCAATTTTATACATAAGTGTTGAATCTTCGGAAAGAAAAGTCAGGAAAACTACCCCATTCACAATAACCTTGAAAAAAATAAAATACTTGGGAATCAATCTAACAAAAGAGGTAAAAAACCTCTACAATGAAAACTACAGAACGCTAAAGAAAGAGATTAGAGAAAACCTTAGAAGATTGAAAGATCTCCCATGCTCTTGGTTAGGCAGAATTAATATTGTCAAAATGGCCATACTACCAAAAGTGCTATACAGATTCAATGCAATTCCAATTAAAATCCCAATGACATACCTTACAGAAATAGAGCAAGCAATCATGAAATTCATCTGGAAGAATAAAAAACCCAGAATAGCTAAAGCAATCCTTAGGAGGAAGAGTGAAGCAGGGGGTATTTCAATACCAGAACTTCAACTATACTACAAAGCAATAGTAACAAAAACAGCATGGTATTGGTACCAAAATAGACAGGTAGATCAATGATACAGAATAGAGGACATGGACACAAATCCAGATAAATACAATTTTCTCATACTAGACAAAGGGGCCAAAAATACGCAATGGAGAAAAGATAGCCTCTTCAACAAATGGTGCTGGGAAAACAGGAAATCCCTATGCAGCAGAATGAAACTAAACCCCTATCTCTCACCCTCCACAAAACTCAACTCAAAATAGATCGAGAACCTTGGAATCAGACCAGACACCCTTCATCTTATAGAAGAAAAAGTAGGTCCAAATCTTCAATATGTCGGCTTAGGATCAGACTTACTTAATAGGACTCCCATATCACAAGAAATAAAAGCAAGAATCAATAACTGGGATAGATTCAAACTAAAAAACTTTCTCTCAGCAAAGGAAACTATCAGGAATGTGAAGAGACAGCCTACAGAGTGGGAGAAAATCTTTGCCACTCATACTTCAGATAGAACACTAATTTCCAGAATCTATAAAGAACTCAAAAAACTCTACACCAAGAATACAAATAATCCAATCGACAAATGGGCTAAGGAAATGAACAGACACTTCACAGAATAAGATCTACAAGCAATCAACAGATATATGAAAAATGTTCAACATCTCTAGTAATAAGAGAAATGCAAATCAAAACTACCCTAAGATTTCATCTCATCCCAATTAGAATGGCGATTATCAAGAATACAAGCAACAAGAGGTGTTGGCGAGGATGTGGGGAAAAAGGTATACTCATACATTGCTGGTGGGGTTGCAAATTAGTGCAGCCACTCTGGAAAGCAGTATGGAGATTCCTCAGAAAGCTTGGAATGGAACCACCATTTGACCCAGCTATCCCACTACTCTGCCTATACCCAAAGGACTTACAATCATCATACTACACAGACGCAGCCACATCAATATTCATAGCTGCTCAATTCACCATAGCCAGATTATGGAACCAACCTAGATGTCCTTCAATTGATGAATTGATAAAGAAACTGTGGTGCATACATATATACAATGGAATATTACTCAGCCATAAAGAATGATAAAATTATGGCATTTGCAGGCAAATGGATGAAATTGGAGAATATCATGCTAAGTGAGATAAGCCAATCTCAAAAAACCGAAGGACGAATGATCTCACTATAAGCAGATGATGACACTTAATAGGGGGTAGGAGGGGGGCAAGAATGGAGGATGGAGGGACTTTATAGAGGAAAAAGAGGGGTGGGAGGGGTGGGGGGAAGGAAAAAATAACCTAATGAATCAAACACCATCTTCCTATGTAAATGTATGATTGCACAAATGGTATGCCTTTACTTCACATACAACCAGAGAAACAACATGCATCCCATTTGTTTACAATAAAAATATTTTTTAAAAATGTACTCTAGGATTCTTAGCACTATATAGTACCAATCAGAATTTACCTTTTTGCAAAGAAAGAGTAATTCTACAAAATCTGAAAATATTCCTGTACCGTACTAGCTAAGATCATTTGATCCAGGATGCCCAAGACAACTGCTTCATTATAATACCTATATTAGAATAATGATTTTTACCTCTGGGTGTCAATCAAACACTAATTCAAATAAAATAGAAAGGCAGCATCAAGTATCCTTTAAAAAGTTGTTTATAGCAACAGTAGTTATTTAAGTTACTTTGAGAGAAAGCCTATCCCCTGAACCAATGTTTTGTGGCTTTTTTTTATTACTATATAGTTCAAAAGCGACTTTCATGCTCAGCAGCACATAATAGGCAAAGAACTGATAAACTGGAAAGTTATCATAAGAATATAAATCAAAAATTCTATAAAATTTAGTTGATATGCCCAGGTATGCAAAAATATGACATACCATATCAGTTATTCATTGTCAACTAAAAAGAATACTAAAAACACCATATTTCTATCCTGAGTTTTATTCTTATAGATTTTACCCCATCAAATTTATCTACTTATATGTACTTCTTACCCAACTATAGATTAATTTTTCATCCTTCAACAGGAAAAAAAATCATAGCAGTCAACAGATCTAATCAATTTGTTCATTAAAATCTTAGCAAATTAATATTTCATCTCTAAAAACAAATCTAACTCTTAACTACAGACTTATGATGCTTTAAGAAATTGCTTTGCAACTTCACTTGCAGATGAGACATCTCTCCTAGACTGCAACACAAGGAGAAACTGGTGAGAAAAATACAAGAAACTCTTTGTTAGGAGAGAAAATGTTAGGAACACCACAGGAAAGAGCCATTTATAATCATTTTCTCCTCCACATAATTTAAAACTGTGGACCGGGAGCCAAATGATGGCAGGGGACACACCTCCTACCAAGCAAGAATTGAGATAACCAGCTCTAATATAAGCAACACAGAACTAATTATTCTCATAAATTTCCTTCACAGTGTTAATACAAAACATCAACACAATGGTGCTGACAGTAACAGATAGGGAAGAGGTAGAAAATTTATATCCAGCACTTTCCCTTAAATTTAGATTAGCACATCATAGCAGTATCTATATTGGAAGAGTATGAACAAAACTAGACAGAACCATGATGGAATCAGTTTCAGAATTTAAATAGCAGGAAGAATTTTCAGATTATAATAAAGCAAATTCTAAATGATGAAGCTTCATAATGATAGCTTCTATTTTTGAAAAATTCATAATAATCCCATTATCCACTTTAATCCTCCAGCAATCAATGTGCTTAGGATTATTTCCTTATTTTACAAACAGAGAAACAGAGGCTTTTCACAGCAATCTCAAGGTGACAACTAGTCTAGTGGCAGGACAACAACTGTTTCCATTCTAGAGCTCTTTCTGTATATAGTAAGCTGCCCATATACATATATTTTAGTATTGTGAAATAATAGTGATGTTAAACTAACATTTTAAAATACCACCTCAAATGTACCTTTGCAAAATAAAAGCACAGTCCATTTTTTAAATAACAGCTGAAATTTTTCAATTACATAAAAAAAGCTTTGAGACTATTACTGTGGTCAAAAAAATCAAAAAACTACCTAAAGACAGAAAACATTAACTTTTAAACATCAGCTATGCAAAATGGTAACAGAATATATCCTAGGCAGACACAAAGTTCAAACTCAATTTGAATCTAGAGAAATAGAGTTGTATATTTACTGTTATAATTTATTCGATGATGAGACCACTCAAGAGAACAACTAAAATAAATTATCAGATGAGATGCTTTCAATGTTTGGTTTTAAATTTTATATATAATCATTATTAATATGGTATTGGCATCATTGTTGTCATTATCATATTGATAAAATTATTATCCCAACTATAAAACTTTTCATTTATTTTGAATGCAAAAATCATTAAAATTGATTTTATTAAAAGTACCAGAGAAGTAACATTATGCTTAAATTTTAAATCCATCAATTTTATAACTTTATCACATTTTTCATCAAATGCATCAACATGTATTTGCCACATTAAACTCCCTAGACTTTGATCAAAAATATCCAATCATTTTAATGGCAATCAAATAAAATCTGTAGTTCTTGGCTCAGGAATTGAAGACTCTCTATGTTCTGGCCCGTCCTACCCTTTCAATATTTCCTGACCCATCACCCAAACATACTAGACATTTTATGCTTTTCCACTTTTACAACTTCTTACCCAAGGTTTCTTCCAGCTAGGACACCTTTCATTGCTACTGTTAAAATGCCAGTGGGGTCAGGAGAGGGAAACTCAGTTGTAGAGAATGTGCTTAGCATGAGCAAGGCCCTGGGTTCTATCCCTAGTACCAAAAATCTGATCAAGGCCCTACTCACATCTGATGTCATTAATAGAGGCTTATCTGATATTCTGAACTGCAAATCTCTCCCTCCATTAGGGCACCTACCACCTTATGCTTCTGAGAGTTATCACTTATGTTTCTGAGAGTTCTTTTTAAATAACTACAATATCAATGGTAACAGAGACTGTTCCAAATTTTGATATCTCACACAAACTTATTTTAGTACCTTGAATCAAGTATGTATTTACATATTCTGCTTGATCTAGAGTAAAAAAAAAAAACCAGAAGTATTTTTATATTTATATCCTAATTAAGTCTTTTAAGTCAAATAAACTTTAAAATAGATATACCAAAACCTTGAAGATACCAACAAGAATTTTAATTCTGTTAGGTTTGTCATTTATAGTTATTTTGTTCCCATATCAAGCAATCTATTTTATTACTCACAAATGCTCTTTTTTTACCACTAGCAAGTATTGGGAGAAAAGTAATTCTCCCATAATTTTATTTAAACCAATTTTATAAACAATTGATTCAGATATATAAGCTCATGAATACATTTATTTGGATCATGAGAAAAATAAAAATAAGCAATTCACTACAAAATAATTTCAAGTACTAAATCTTGTCCCCCTACAACAGGTCATCCTAACATCACTAAGGAATGAATACTTGAGGAGAAAGATGTTGAAATCACACCCCTTTGGTTACCAAAGGATTATTTTTCAGATGAAAAATTTTAGTTCTAATAAATAATGCATTGCAGTCCACACAATCTTTTTTAAATATCTTCAGTTGTAGGTGGACACAATACCTTTATTTTGTTTATTTGTGGTGCTGAGTATCAAACCCAGTGCCTTACACGTGCTATGCAAGCGCTCTACCATTGAGCCACAACCCCAGCCCAGCAAACCACACAATCTGTTAACCCCCAAATTATGTATACATATAAGTAAATTTTAACGTATACATGCAATTGCTATGAGCAGTACAATATCCTAAAATACTATTTACCAAAGTGTTACTAATAATATATAATATACGATCCTGTAAGCATTAAAAGGATGTAATTTTATTGGATTTTCTTTTAACATATTAAATCTTACTGGTTAAATTTAAAACCACTTACAAAATAGCTTTAGGATTAAATTACAGAGAAATTTATAGCTAAATTAAAACTGTCAATTAGAATTCTTTGTTATCATCCCAAACAGTGAGAGTTCATCTAATAACATGACTCTGCACTACTAAATGTTGGTTTTATTTCAGATATAAATTTTTTATGTAGACTATTTCTAGGTGAAAATGAAAATAAAAAATAAAACAAAACAAAATACACTGATCACTGATGTTTGCAAACTAAAATAGTGACATTATAAAAGTAAAAGCACCTGAAGAAAGGGAAGGCATTAAATCATTGGCTAAGTTTTTAAAATGATTTCACCATATGAAACCCCTGTAGAAAGCCAATTTATTTTATGCAAATAAACATGAAAGAAAATAATTCTAAGGGAAAAAGATGGGGTCCTTACATATTATAAAGATGATGTTTCTCCCACATACAGGAGAAAATGTAACTTAATAAACATTACTAAACTCAATTCCTAACATACCTACTGCATAAATATGAGGAAGAGAAATTCCATAAATTCTCCATTTAAATTCTTACATATATTAAAATAAAATTTTCATTCAAATCTTAGCATATGTAGAGTTTAATATCAAAGCACATGTCCATATGAAAGCCTGTACACAGTGTTCATAACAACAATTATTTTTCATGATAGCCAAAAAAAGTGAAATTAACACAAATAGTCATCAAATGGTAAATAAATAAACAGTATGTGGCATAGCCATACCATGGAATACTTGGAAATAAAAGAGAATGAAATACTGATACATGCTACAACATGAATGAATCACAAAAAAGCCATAAAATTCTCCATTACAATGCAAACTTTAAGTAATCAAAGAAAATGAAGTAATACTATTTTATTCCTTATTTATTTCAGAGAGCAAAATAGAGTTATTAATAGTAACATGACAACAAGTATCATTTGGAAAAGTTCAGCATTGTCCAATTTACCTAACACACAGGTTTGAATGTAAATTAGTACAAGAATTACAGAAAACAGGATGGAAGTGTTTCAAAAAATTAAAAACATACTATTATATGATCCAGCAATCTTACAACTGGCATTCACATCCGAAGGATATGAAAATAGTATGCTGAAGAAATCTACACTCTGACATTCATCACAACATTATTCACAATAACCAAGATGTGAAATCAAACTGTGTCCATCAATAGACAAATATGTAAAGAAAATGTGGTATATATATGCAATTGAATACTATTGAGCCTTTAAAAAAGAAATCTTACCTGCAACAAAATGATTGAGTTTGGAGGACATTGTGGTAATCAAAATAAGACAGATATGGAAAGAAAATTACTATGCAATCTGACATATATGGAATCTAAAAAGAAGTTGAACTTACAGAAGTAGAGAGTAGAATGGTGGTTACTAGGGGTTAGGGAGTTGTTGGCCAAAGGACAAAATTTTAGTCAGGAGAATAAGTTCAAGAGATCTACTGTACAACATGGTGCCTATAGTTAATAATAACATATTGTTTTCTTGAATACTTATCAGAGAGTTGGCCGCTCTGGCGCACACCTGTGATCCCAGCTCTTCAGGAGGCTAAGGCAGGAGGATTACAAATTCTAAGCCAGCCTGGACAATTTAGCAAGACTCTATCTCAAAATTTAAAATTAAAAAAAGAGCTGGCCACACAGCTCAGTGATATAGTACAGCTGAGTTAAATTCCCAGTACCACAAAAATAAATAAATAAATAAAAAGAAAATAGAAAAGAAAAAGGGAAAAAGGAAGAAAAGGAAGGAGGAGGAGAGGGAGAAGAAGGAGAAAAGGAAGGAGGAAAAGGAGTAGGGAATGGTGGAGGAAGAGATTGCTAGATATTAAGTGTTTCCCCACACATGAAAAAAAAATGATCAGTATACAAGGTAATGCATATTAATCAGTTCAATTTAGCCATTCCACAAAATACACATAGTTCAAAAAACCATGGTGTACACAGTAAATATGTACAATTTGTATTTGTCTATGTAAATAAATAATATTTTTTTAAATGCACATTTAATATTTCAGGATTCCTGTTATATAGAACCCTTGCCTGCAGTTTCAGTTTCCAAGGTTTCAGTTACCTGTGGTCAATTGGTCAATCTATGTTCTTAAAATATTAAAGGGAACTTCCAGGAATAAACAATTCACAAGTTCTAAATCACGTGCCACTCTGAATAGCATGAGGAAATTTCATGCCATCCAGTTCATTGAGGACAAGAATAATCCCTCTGTCTGGAACATCCATACTGTATACAATCCCACCCACCTATTATAATTTAGCAGCCATCTTTGGTTGTCAGATCAAATGTTACAATTTTGCAGTGCTTATGTTAATAACTCTCATATTACTTAATAATGGCCCCAAGAGTTGTGTTGTTAACAATTCAAATGTGTAAATGAAAGCCATATAAAGTGCTTCCTTTAAGTGAAAGGTGAAAATTCGTGACTTAAGGAGCAAGAAAAAAAATATATACTGAGAATGCACAGAACTAAAGTAGGTTATTACTATTAATCTCCTACTGTGCCTAATTTAATAAATCAAATGTTAAAATAGGTATGTGTGTAAAGGAAAAATAATAGAATATATCAGGCATGATACCATCTGTGATTTCAAACACCTACTGGGGTATCTACTCTATTGACTTTGCTTCTAGTATTAACCATGAGACTTTGGATGGACTATGATCAGTGATTAGTAAATTTTTCCTGTCCTATCATGATGATCAAATTAAAATCCTCAGGTTATTCCTATATACATTAAGTCTGAGAAACACCAAAAATGAAAAGAAAAAATCAAACCATTTAATAGAATAAATTTTAAATGCATTATCTGATTAGAATAATACAGTAGTACGCATCACCTTTTCCTTCAAACCAAGAAGACATTTTTATTTTGTTATTTTTTAAATCTTCTATGCATGCCTTTAGAGTAATTCTGTCATCAACTGCAAATATATTAAAGTACTCTCATATTTAGGGAAGAATGTAAACGAATATCAGCAAAATAGTTGGTCTTCAGAAATTGAGAAACGAATTTAATTTTAATCTTTCTTTTACCCAAGGAACACATGTGCCAGACTGAAATACCCCAGAATTATGATTTAAATTACATTCTTTTATAAAAACAACAGAATAGTAGCTATATTCATAAAAATCCATTTTCTTAAATGAGGCACATATCTAAAGTAGTAGTGTCCCTTCAGGGTTAAACAGAATACTTTAAAATCTTTCAAAAAGTGAACAACAACAAATAGTCTAATGGCATTTAATTTTTAATAATGAAAAAAGCATGTAAACCTATTTATATAGTTTGTACTTTTAATCTCATAAAATAAATTCAAAAAGAAACAACAAATGGTTGTTACATAAACTATGCATTATATGATTTCTCAGTTATCATAATTAAAACAGTGCCTTTCAATACTTCTAAATTATAAGTAATTTTAAAATATAACATATTAGAAAAACTTTACAGAAATAAGTTAATTTAATTGGTAACTGAATAAAGGCAATTTGTTAGGTTCCTGGACATGCGAGACAGATTCCCTGGGTTCAAATCCCAGTTCTGCCTTTTCTAGCTGTGTGACTGTGAATGGTAATTTAACTTCTTTGAATATTGGTACCTAGCTCATAGGAATTTTAGGAAGATTAAATAAGCAAATATGTATAACACACTTAAAATATGACCTGGCATGTGATAAGAACTGTATAAATTAACTAATTATCTTTATTTATTATCTACCTTATTTTCTCAGAGTTTAAGGATAATTTTTATCTTCTTTATTAGTATCTTTATTTTTTCAGAGCACAGAGTAATAGCACATCAAATGATTAAACAATTGTACTTCTCCACTACTTATTACTAATGGAGTTAATATGTTTATTCTTTGGGAGCTAATGAGTAGAGATTGTCTTCCATCTAAGTTAATAGTTTGTGTTACTGTTGTTTTTAAGAAAAAATAGTTTCAGGCCATTTACTATAAGAGAGTGTGCCACAGACACAGTGTACATATAAATCTCTCAACTTCAAAAGTGAAATAACATCATCTTCCTCGTATGGTTTTATAATATTGCCTGATAGGTCCTCTTCACAAAAAAAAATCTGAAAAGCCATCAGAAGAAAACTAAGGCTCATGCTATACAGATTGACAAGAAAGACACAGTCTTTCAGTACCACTAAAGTGAAAAAACTAAAACATCTGAGATGTCTACTGCTTTGTAGGTTGAAGGACCTTACATTTAACTGTGAGGAATGTCAAGATAAAAGAGAAAATGTTCTATCATAAATACAGTCATGGAGGTTTCCCCTATAATTATAATTTCATGAATAACTCATAAAGTCAATTTCTTTCTATAACCCAGTATTTCGAGTTATTTTTCTTGTTTATTTGTTGTTGTTTTTATAGACCAGCTTGTATATGCTCTAACATCCTTATAGGTCATATAGAAAAAAGTAAACAGGTTTCAAGTACTGTAATATATCAGTTTCAGAAGATCAAACATAAGGGCACCTTCCATGGTCACATGGAGACCGTGTACACCTCTTCACACATCGTGGACTTTGTGTTTTTAGGTACATAATAACCCTTTATTGTTTTTAGCTATAAATCTGAATATTCTTTTTAGATTGCTTACATATCTTAATAAATTGTGTTTTACTTTACCAAATGAAAGAAGTAAATCAGATTAAGATGACTTTTCTGGTACAGATTTTTTTTCTATTCTTTTTTGAATTTTCCATTGATTAAAAAAAGTGCTCTGAATGTTGTATAAACTCCAAAACATATACTAACCAAGTTCATGTATTCATATTGATGACATTGGAATAAACTCATACATATACATATAAATGTATATATTTATATACTTTTATATTATATATACATATATAGACATGTAGATATATATAAATTTTTTTTTGGTACCAGATATTGAACCCAGGGGTACTCAATCACTGAGCCACATCCCCAGTCCTTAATACTTTTTATTTTGAGACAGGGTCTCATTAAATTGCTTAGGGCCTCACTAAATTGCTGAGGCTGGCTTTGAATTGTGATCCTTCTACCTCAGCCTCCCAAGCCACTGGGATTACAAGTGCTCATCACCATACCTGGCTTAAACTCATATTTTTAAATATATGCAACAGATATAGAAATAGGGAAGTATATAGTTGTATGATTGTGTATAATATCACTAATACTGGGACAAATCAACATCATATGTACACTGAGAAGGACATAATCAAAATATCATTTCTATGCTATACTTACCAAGAATGCATACCCTAAATTTAATCATGAAGTCAAAGGACAAATTCAAATTGAAGGACATTCTTCCAAATAACTAGCCTATACTATTAAAAAATTGCAAGGTCAAGAAACACAAATAAAAACTGAGAAGTTCTTCCAAACTACAGAAAACTAAAGCAACAAGAAAACAGTACAATGTGTGACACTGGACTGGATTCTGTATTGTGAAAATGATAGCCATAATTATTAAACAATGGACAAAATTTGAATATGTAGATAATAGTATTATATCAATATTAAATTTACTCATTTAGATAACTATATTGAGGTTACTCACAATAATACCCTATTCTTAGAAAATATATAATGAGGGGTAAATAGGCATGACACTTCTACCTACTCTTAAAAAGTTCTGAAATACAGAGGATAAAGTAATGATGTACAATATAACCAATTAATGAATCTGGATAAAATTTATATGATAAACAAGAGATCTCTGAACTATTATGTATTTTTTTGGAATTTTGCTATTAAAGCAAAATTAAAATTTGAAAAACCAAAGTGCATCTATCAAAGAGAAATAGAGTATTTATCCTAAAAGACCTAGTCCTCATTTCATACTCTGTCAAATTTATTTTGCAAAGTGATATAATACTTATACAAAGAATATTTCTAAAATATTCAGAATGGTTCTTAAGACAAGTCACGGCGGGAGATTCGATTAGACGGTGTTTGGAGAGGTGCTGCGTCTACCTGGTCTGCGGCCTTTGAGCGTCGCCCCAGCTGTCTCCCAGTCCTTTGATCTAGGCTACAGTGTGAACGCATGAATAGAAGAAAAATTCTTCTTGCCTCAGTACTTGCTCTTCAGAATTCAAGTTTTATATATCCATCGTGTCAAAGGTGCTTTTCTCGGATAAATTTTGTCTCCAAAAGGTCTAGTTGTCCAAAATGTGGCTGTACTAGTGAAGCTGAAAATGCCAATTATAGGTATAAACTCTCCTTGAAAGTTGCAGAATCAAACAAATTATATGCTATTACTATATTTGGAAGCTGCTTAGATACATTTTTTGGTCTGACTGCCACTGGTTTGAACAGGTACATTCAGGATCATAATAAGATCCTGGAAACACTGGGGAGTGATATAACTCAGAGCCTGTTAACTAAAACTGTGGAAACTTGTTTTGTTGGACAAAGCTTTATTTTTGGAGTGACGGTGTGTTAAAAACTCATATAGTGGCCAACTTCTCCAGCGTCTCGGAGCAGGCCCTCCAGTGAGAGCCTTTCTGATTAGAACCAGTTCCAAGTCCCGGAGCCAGCGTGGCGTGCTCCAGCCTGCAAGCGGCTTCAGGGACCAGGACAGGGCAGCCAGGGACTTCCCTAAGCAGCCCAGCCCCCTGCGGCGGGAGGCGCCTTTCAAGGCTAGCTTCTCAGAGCAGACCGCCCAGTGAGAGTCTTTCTACACAGAGGTAGCCAAAAGTCCCCGAGCCAACGGAGAGCTTTGACCCACAAACAGCCTCTGGGATCAGGGCAGGGCAGCCAGAGACTTCTCCAGGCGACCCTGCCCCCTCCGGCCCCAGGTTCTTTCGACGGGACAATCCAAAATGGCGGACTAGAGGGTGACTGCATCTCCAGTCGCTCCAGAACCCAGGACTCAAGAAGGGGAAGCATTGAGAGACTCGGACTAAAATACAGCCATGGGGTGAGTCTCCCCCACTGGGTGAAGCTCGACCTGGGTGGCAGGCACAGATAGGAAAGGCTTATCAGAGCAGGTCAGGGCAGCTAGAGTCTTCCCCAGGTAGCCTTGCACACTCCAGCAGTGGGCTCTTCCCACATGACCAGCTGCGGGGTGCAGGCCACCCAGTGAGAGCCTTTCCGCACAGAGCCAGCTCCAAGCCCTGGAACCAGTAGGGGGCTAGGGGCAGCTTTCTTTGGAAGCACTGCATTATCAAGTTCCTCCAAGACTTCAGGCTACTAAAGCCTGGGTGGTGATACACTGGAAATCTACAGGGACACTATAAGCCAATAGAGGAAATCTGCAATATCTCAGGGTCCCACTGACATCTGACCAATATGAGAAAACAAGGGAAGAGAATGTCCCAAACAAACCTAGATACTATACCAATAAAACCCAATGACAGCACAACAGAAGAAATGTCAGAAAGGGAGTTCAGAATGTACATAATTAAAACAATCAGGGAAGTAAATGAGGAGATGAAAGAGCAAATGCAGGTATTGAAGGAGGAGATGAAAGAGCAAATGCAGGCATTAAATGATCGTACCAATCAACAGTTAAAAGAGCAAATAGGGGAAGCAAAAGATCATTTCAATAAAGAGTTAGAGATACTGAAAAAAAAATAAACTGAAATACTTGAAATGAAGGAAACAATAAACCAAGTTAAAAACTCCATAGAAAGACTAACCAATAGAATAGAACACCTGGAAGACAGAACCTCAGACATTGAAGACAAAATATTTAATCTTGAAAACAAAGTTGGCCAAACAGAAAAGATGGTAAGAAATCATGAACAGAATCTACAAGAATTATGGGATATCATGAAAAGCCAAATTTAAGAATTATTGGAATTGAGGAAGGCTTAGAGAAACACACCAAAGGAATGAACAATGTATTCAATGAAATAATATCAGAAAACTTCCCAAATCTGAAGAATGAAATGGAAAACCAAGTACAAGAGGCTTATAGGACTCCAAATATACAAAATTACAACAGACCCACACCAAGGCACATTATTATGAAAATACCTAACATACAAAATAAAGACAGAATTTTAAAGACCATGAGAGAACAGAATCAAATTACATTCAGAGGGAAACCAATAGAAATATCAGCAGATTTTTCAATACAGACCCTAAAAGCTAGAAGGGCCTGGAACAACATTTACCAAGCCCTGAAAGAAATCAGATGCCAACCAAGAATCTTATGCCCAGCAAAACTTACTTTCAGATTTGACAACAAAATAAGATCCTTCCATGATAAACAAAAGCTAAAGGAATTTACAAAAGAAAGCCAGCATTACAGAACATTCTCAGCAAAATATTCCATGAGGAAGAGATGAAAAACAATGATGCAAATCAGCAACGGGAGGAACTAGCCTAAAGGAATAGCCAAATAAAGGAGAAACCAAATCATGTCAAAAAACAAAAATGAGTCAAATGACTGGGAATACAAATCATACCACAATAATAACCCTGAATGTTAATGGCCTGAACTCATCAATCAAAAGACATAGACTGCCAGATTGGATTAAAAAGAAAAATCCAACAATATGCTGCTTACAAGAGACTCATTTCATAGAAAGAGATACCCATAAACTAAAGGTGAAAGGATGGGAAAAAACATACCATGCACATGGACACAGCAAAAAAGCTGGAGTATCCATCCTCATTTCAGATAATGTGGACTTCAAGCCAAAACTAGTCAGAAGGGATAAAGAAGGACATTACATGCTGCTTAAGGGAAGCATAAATCAGTAAGACATAACAATCATAAATATCTATGCCCCGAACATTGGCACATCCACGTACGTCAAACAAATCCTTCTCAATTCCAGAAATCAAATAGACCACAACACAATAATACTAGGCGATTTTAACACACCTCTCTCACCACTGGACAGATCGTCCAAACAAAAATTGAATAAAGAAACCATAGATCTCAATAACACAATCAACAATTTAGACTTAACAGACATATATAGAATATACCATCCAACAAAGAACAAATACACTTTCTTCTCAGCAGCACATGGATCCTTCTCTAAAATAGACCATATTTTATGCCACAAAGCTACTGTTAGCACATACAAGAAGATAGAGATACTACCTTGTACTCTATCAGATCATAATGGATTGAAATTAGAAATAAATGACTGAATAAAAAACAGAAACTTCTCCAATACCTGGAGATTAAATAATACACTATTATATGATGAATGGATAACAGAAGACATCAGGAGGGAAATAAAAAAATTCTTAGAAGTAAACGAGAACAAAGACACATCATATCAAAATCTCTGGGACACTATGAAAGCAGTACTTAGAGGAAGATTTATTTCATGGGGCGTATTCAACAAAGAAGTAGAAATCAACAAATAAATGACTTAACACTACAGCTCAAAGTCCTAGAAAAAGAAGAGCAGACCAACACCAAAAGTAGTAGAAGACAGGAAAATGTTAAAATCAGAGCTGAAATCAAAGAAATTGAAACAAAAGAAACAATTGGAAAAATTAACAAAATAAATAGTTGGTTCTTTGAAAAAATAAACAAAATTGATAAACCCTTAGCCACACTAACAAAGAGAAAGAGGGAGAAAACTCAAATTACTAAAATTCGGAATGAACAAGGAAATATCACAACAGACAGGAGTGAAATACAAAACATAATTAGAAGCTATTTTGAAAATCTATACTCCAACAAAACAGAATACCTCGAAGACATCAACAAGTTTCTAGATACATATAAATTACCTAAACTGAACCAAGAGGACATACACAACTTAAATAAATCAATTTCAAGCAATGAAATAGAAGAGGTCATCAAAAGCCTACCAACAAAGAAAAGTCCGGGACCAGATGGGTTCTCAGTCGAGTTCTACAAAACCTTTAAAGAAGAGCTCATTCCAATACTCCTCAAAGTATTCCATGAAATAGAAGTGGAGGGAACCCTCCCAAACTCGTTCTATGAAGCCAATATCACCCTGATACCTAAGCCAGACAGAGACACATCGAGGAAAGAAAATTTCAGACCAATATCCTTAATGAACATCGACACAAAAATTCT
The DNA here is from genome assembly GCF_902686445.1 of Sciurus carolinensis. Lineage (NCBI taxonomy): Eukaryota > Metazoa > Chordata > Mammalia > Rodentia > Sciuridae > Sciurus > Sciurus carolinensis. The sequence goes on from NC_062217.1 coordinate 119,335,064, forward strand.
CAACAAAATTTTAGCAAATCGCATACAAAAATATATTAAAAAGATAGTGCACCACGATCAAGTGGGTTTTATCCCAGGGATGCAAGGTTGGTTCAACATCTGGAAATCAATAAATCTCATTCACCATATCAACAGACTTAAAGTGAAGAATCACATGATTATTTCAATAGATGCAGAAAAAGCATTCAATAAAATACAGCATCCCTTCATGCTCAAAACACTAGAAAAAATAGGGATAATGGGAACATTCCTTAACATTATAAAGGCCATCTATGCTAAGCATGGCCAATATCATTCTAAATGGTGAAAAACTGAAAGAATTCTCCCTAAAAACTGGAACAAGACAGGGATGCCCTCTTGCACCACTTCTATTCAACATCATCCTTGAGACTCTAGCCAGAGCAATTAGACAAACCAAAGAAATTAAAGGGATACGAATTGGAAGAGAAGAACTCAAAGTATCCCTGTTCGCTGATGACATGATTATATATTTAGAGGAACCTGGAAATTCCACCAGAAAACTTTTAGAACTCATAAGTGAATTCAGTAAAGTAGCAGGTTACAAGATCAATGCTCATAAATCCAATGCATTTTTATACATAGGTGATGAATCTTCAGAAAGAGAAATTAGGAAAACTACCCCATTCACAATAGCCTCGAAAAAAATAAAATACTTGGGAATCAATCTCACAAAAGAGGTGAAAGACCTCTACAATGAGAACTACAGAACACTAAAGAAAGAAATTAAAGAAAATCTTAGAAGATGTAAAGATCTCCCATGTTCTTGGATAGGCAGAATTAATATTGTCAAAATGTCCATACTACCTAAAGTGCTATACAGATTCAATGCAATTCCAATTAAAATCCCAATGATGTGCCTTGCAGAAATAGAGCAAGCAATTATGAAATTCATCTGGAAGAATGAAAAATCCAAAATAGCTAAAGCAATCCTCAGTAGAAAGAGCGAAGCAGGGGGTATCACAATACCAGATCTTCAACTCTACTACATAGCAATAGTAACAAAAACGGCATGGTATTGGCACCAAAATAGACAGGTAGATCAATGGTATAGAATAGAGGACATGGACACAAATCCAAATAAATACAATTTTCTCATACTAGACAAAGGGACCAAAAATATGCAATGGAGAAAAGATAGCCTCTTCAACAAATGGTGCTGGGAAAACTGGAAAACCATATGCAAAAGAATGAAATTAAACTCCTATCTCTCACCCTACACAAAACTCAACTCAAAATGGATCAAGGACCTCGGAATCAGACCAGAGATCCTGCATCTTATAGAAGAAAAAGTAGGTCCAAATCTTCAATTTGTTGGCTTAGGATCAGACTTCCTTAAAAGGACTCCCATAGCACAAGAAATAAAACTAAAAATCAACAACTGGGATAGATTCAAATTAAAAAGCTTTCTCTCAGTAATGTGAAGAGAGAGCCTACAGAGTGGGAGAATATCTTTGCCACTCATACTTCAGATAGAGCACTAATTTCCCGAATATATAAAGAACTCTAAAAACTCTACACCAAGAATACAAATAATCCGATCAACAAATGGGCTAAGGAAATGAACAGACACTTCACAGAAGATCTACAAGCAATCAACAGATATATGAAAAAATGTTCAACATCTCTAGTAATAAGAGAAATGCAAATCAAAACTGCCCTAAGATTCCATCTCACCCCAATTAGAATGGCAATTATCAAGAACACAAGCAACAATAGGTGTTGGCGAGGATGTGGGGAAAAAGGTACACTCATACATTGCTGGTGGGGTTGCAAATTAGTGCAGCCACTCTGGAAAGCAGTATGGTGATTCCTCAGAAAGCTTGGAATGGAACCACCAGCTATCCCACTCCTTGGCTTATACCCAAAGGACTTAAAATCAGCATACTACAGAGATACGGCCACATCAATGTTCATTGCTGCTCAATTCACCATACAGATTGTGGAACCAACCTAGATGCCCTTCAGTTGATAAATTATGGCATTTGCAGGCAAATGGATGAAAGTGGAGAATTTCATGCTAAGTGAGATAAGCCAATCTCAAAAAACTAAAGGACAAATGATCTCGCTGATAAGCGGATGAGGACATATAATGGGGGGTGGGAGGGGTTAGCGTTAGGGTTAGGGTTAGGTTTAGGGTTAGGGATAAGGAGGGTGGTAAGAATGAAGGAAAGAAGGACTGTAGAGAGGGAAAAGAGGGGTGGGAGGGGTGGGGGGAAGGGAAAAAAATAATGAATCAAATATCATTGCCCTATGTAAATTTATGATAAAAAAATAAAAAAAAAATTTTTTAATGCAAAAAAAAAAAAAGACAAGTCACAAAAAAATTAGGTTTTTCATACATTTTTGGTAGACATCTGTTGTTTTTGCATGCTGGTATGTTTTGGTCCTTCAAGAAACAGCACACACCACACCTTAGAACTCTGCCCTTCCCTCAAATCATGTTATTCTATAAAGGCTATCAATATTTTCACCTTATTTTCTCTCCTGAAGGTGAGCACATTGCCTGGGCTGACCAATCATAATATCTTGTGTCAGGATTTTAAATGGCTCAGGAAGAACCAAGCAGAGTGAAGACATTGACAGAGGAAAGAGCATAATCATCAGCAGATTTAAAAACAAATGCCAAAACAACAATAATGTAAGCCTGGAATTTCTCTAAGCTCTCTTTCCTACCTCATGAAGAAAGTCAGCCTGAGAACAGATACAATCCAGAAAAAAAACAAAAGCTAATTTGGGATGGATTCCAAAGACAATGGCTTACCCAGACACAGAAGAACAAATACTATATATTCTCACGATTTTGAAGAAAGTAGTAGGTCAATGTAGAAGAACAGAATGGAATAGTGGTCACTAGAAACTGGGAAGGGCAGGGGGAAAGAGGATGGAAAGAAGTCAATAAAGGGCAGCAAGACACAGAGTGGAAGAATAACTTCTGGTTCTTCTTCAGCATAGGAGGGTAAGTATAGATTAAAACCATCTATGATATATTTCAAAATGACTAGAAGAGCACAAAATTCCCAACACAAAAAATGATTAACATTTGAAGAGGTATAAATTATTATTACACTGATATGATTATTACATACTGCATACATGTTGAATTATCATAATGCAACACATAAAGATGTTCAAATATGTCTTAATAAACACAACAACAAAGAGGTTTGTCTAATTCAGAAATCATACTCTAAAGATTGTAGTTTTAAATCAAATTCAGAAATGGGAACGAGAATATTTATTTTATTTTATTATCATAATCTTCTCCCCATAAAACACACTGCAAAAAAAAAAAAAGAGCCAATAGAGTGGCAGTATATGGGACAAAGTTAACAAGACTATGATTACTGATTTATAGACTAGAACTCACCTATATGTTCAGTAATAAGAACAGGACTTGACAGATAGTGGTGTTCAATAAATGTTTGCCAAGTGGATGAAGGTTGGATTCCCAACCCTTACAAGTAAGTATTGTTGTCAAAAATGGATGTGCCTACAAATAATAACTGATGAAGATTGCACATATAATCTTCCCTTTGAAATACATTCTAAATATCAGAGTGATCTTTCTGAATCTTCTTCTTACAACAATACGCATATTGTTACAGTTAGGAAAAATCAGTAAATACTCAAAAATTAGCAGGCCTATGAAATGTGGGTCAAATGCCTATTAATTCAATCAGCCCTAATGAGTATCTTCATCCATTTTTTTTCTCAGAATGTGAGTCATGAAGATGGCCAGATAAATAGACAAATGGATGCCCACTTCTAGACGTCATAGCACTGTTAACATTTATCAACAAGCATTCAGCCCCAATTCTTTTCAATAATAGCTCTTTTTAAAAAATTCTTTAACAGATTTCCAATTCAATCCTCTTGTCATAACAAAGTAGCATTAAAAGATGAAATTACAATCAGATATGACAGGGAAACTGCTGATGAACTGGGAATATACAGTTATTGTCTCCTTGACACTGACATTTACATGTATAAATTTTTACTTCTCCTGCCAATATCATGAATAAAAATTTCAATAGAAAACAAATAAGTTAATTCACTAATTTATTCAGTGGTTTCTATAAAACTTCACTTATTAATACCTTTAAAGATAACCGAAAGATTCTTATTACATGGCATTTATTAAGATTTCAAGTTATTCTAAATAAATATCTGTTATGATTTGAATGTGAGATGTCCCCCAAAAGCTCAAGTCTGAGATAATGCAAGAAGGTTTGGAAGAGAAATTATTGGGTTATGAGAGTCTTAACCCAATCAGTGAATTAATCACCTGAAAGGATTGAGTGGTTACAGAAGGTAGGGATGTTTTGCCTGGAGGAGGTAGGCATTGGGGCATGCCTTTGGGGTATATATTTCTTATGTGCTGAGTGGGGTATCTCTCACTCTCTCTCTCCCTCTCTCTCTCTCCTTTCTGATCATCATGTTAGCTGCTTCCCTCTGCAACACTTTTCCACCATGATGTTCTGCCTCACCTCTCACCTGGAACCCTGGGGAATGGAGCCAGCAGTCTATGGACCCAGACCTCTGAAACTGAATAAACTTTTCCTCCCTTAAAATTATTCTGGTCAGATCGTTTAGACCCAGCAGCAAAAAGGTTAACTAAAACAATAATCAAAACACTCTTCTTTTCTGTATTTTGAGGAAACCAATTCAAACTAAGAAAAAAAAATATAATCATCATTATATTGATTAATTTTCTTCCTAGCACTTAACACAACTCTCTAAACAATTATTTCTGTAATCACTCTCACCCACTAAATTCTAAGTTCCATGAACAGAGGTTGTGTTTAATGGTGTTGCTAATCTTTGTTGTCTACACAACAATCCTGGCCCATAGTTGGTGCTCAGAAAATGTTTGTTAAATGAATAAGCAGGTCTGCCAACTTGCTCAGTTCTTTTAAAAATAATTGAGAAACATTTCAAAATTCACTTTGTCCCAACTACTACTTTTAAAGAGCATATATTAGAAATGTTTCCACCGTTAACTGGAGACTTAGACACCTGTGTGCCACTCAAAGCACTTACCACAATGCTCCTAAAGCACTCACTAAATATTAAGTTGAAATAAATTACATGTAATAAAAGTTACTTTGCTTCTACCTGTGAAATGCAATAGGGAAAATATAACAACACAGCAGAACTAAAAACTGTCTCAACTATTTTTATTCATTTGTTCCATGTTGATCATTCATTCAATATTTAATTGAAGGCTTACTCTAGTCAAGATACTATACCAAGTACTAAAAATACAAGATGGATAACAAAAAGGCTAGTAAGGAGACATGGGAACAAAAAAATCCTGAAATTCTGTGAAAGAATACTAGGGAAAAAAAAACTTTCTGGAGCACAATGCTGTGGAGTTCCTTTCCATGGTGAGAAGGAAAGATCAGAAAATTTCAAAAGGAATGGGTTATTAGACAGAAAATAGGAAATTATTAATTCCATACAAAGGGAATAGAGTGTAGTTTTGGTTCTGCAAGACTGGAATGCTTCTCCTCTTTGGCTAGTACTGTTCTGTGGCTCTTTTTGATGAGGAAAATAAAACTGCAGAAGCAGAATGTAGCTATTAGATAATTCTGTCTTGCTATCAAGTATAGCAACATATGATATCCATAGATTATCTACCTTACCTTTGCTCTCTGTCTAAAGATAGGATTCTTACAGTGAACAAATGGCACAAACCCTGAAAATAGTATCACTCACTACATGCTGAAGTGAATGACAAAGGGGTCATCTGTAACTCACAGCTGAGCCACAGCAGCCATAAGTCACTCTTCTGATGGAAAAGGGGAACAGAGAGAGGTGTTATGCTTTTAGAAGAGTGAAAATTATCAGTACAAGATGTTACCCTATCACAACTTCCTTACCTCGTATGCTATGCTAAGGAAAAAGTTGTTGTCTATCCTTTTACAGAAAGCACAGTAAACAGGGGTTTTAAATAGAGGGAGACTTTAGGCAAGAAATTTTTGGACAGAAAGATCCTGTTTCTGAGAAGGCTTTTGAACACCAGAGACTCTGACATTTTTGAGAACTGGGATGGCCCTGTGTTCACGTATGGGGCCACTCAAGGTCTTACATAAGGAAGAGACTTCATTCAAGGTTATAAAGCATGAGACAAACACATGTTCTAGTACATGAAATGTTCAGAGACCAGCAAGAAGTTCCACATGACTCGAAGAGAGTAGAAATGGACAGAAGAAGAAAATTTACAAAGAAACATCTACTAGATAATACTAGACTATTATGACCTTTTTCTACTAACAATATAGAACCAAAACTTTTTAAAGCAAAAAAATGAAGAGAGCAAATATACTTAGATGATAATGATGGTGGCAACCTGGGAAACAACTGCAAAAGAGGACTCTTGAAAGAGAAAGAGACAGCTTAGCTGGAAAAGTTTACAGAGTCTAAAAGAGTGAGTTAACATATTTGACTTGACTATGAAATTTCTCTGTTTACATGACAGAATATTCCAGCTTCATTGTATCTAAATAAGTCAGAAAAACCATCACACAATAGTGTTTAAATTTCTTGGATCTGTCTATTCATTGATAATATAAGACTACTGATCTGTTTATTAATATTGAAAAACCACACAGATTTTTTTTAAATCACTTATTTGGGAATTGAAAACATCTATGAGTAATATAGTAAGCAAGTTGGGAAATTAAAAAGTACTCTTCTGTAAGTTTGGCTATAAAAAAAAGGAAAATTAACATTGGTCTAGAAAGCAGAGATATAAGATATTGCTTCAAAGAAATGCCAAGGGATTGTTAACTGGCTCATGGACAGCCACCATGATGGGAATTTAATTTAATGTTTCATCTGTAGGATATATTGGTTTTACTGTTTTCCAATATCAATGAAATCTGTTGAGCCTCTGTTATTTCATTGAGCTGTCAAAAGCTGAAGAAAAGACCACTTAGAAACTTCTGCTATTGCAATAGAATCACGCAGCAACCCTTAAGTTATCTAAACTACTTGAAGCATTTTCTTATCTCACTAAGAATATGTCAAGAAAGTGATAACTTGGAAGAATAACCAAACCTATTGAACCCATTTGGAAATTTGTAAGAGTAGTTGTTTGTACCTTAAATTAAAGGTATTGTCTAAAATTTTTTGCTTTTACTAAATAATATAGATGTGGAATTATCTCTAAAGGAAAGAAAACATGGGAAATTTAGATTTATTATAAGTAATAAAATCCTGTGGTTATAAGCTGTTTGAAATAGGAAAAATAGTATGTGATACTTCAAAATTTTATTTAAGAGGGAGAACTAAGTAAATGATTTGTGGGGATGGGGGACTAAAAGGAGAAAACAAGAATTTATTCTAGCAATTTATCTGGCATACAGGCTGGAACTGAAAGAAGTAAAAAAAAAAAAAAAAAAAAAAAAAAAAAAAAAAAAAAAAAAAAAAACCTCTTTTTCAAAGAATTAAGTGACAAGATGAAAACTAGACACTAGACTTTGGGAATCCTTTCTAATCTAATCAATGCATAAAGAAATTGCCACTGTACAGGTAATTAATGAGAGAAAACAATTGGGATTCCTACAGGGCTTTTTTTGTTTATTTTGTAACTTGGATATTAAAAATCCAAGAGTGTATGAACTGTTGTTTTTTGTATGACAAATGGTCACCAAGATGCTTTTTTAAAAATCTCCTCTTCTTCCCTGACTTTCCCCTCCTTAACACATTAAATACCTATTCATTTCTTCAAAAGAAAAATTTGGGGTTTTTTTTATTCTAACAGTTATTGGAGTTCTCTTAATTCTTTTCAAGGTTAAAAAGCACTTGTGTGACATAATCAGCTGGAAGTAATTATGGCCAGAGTCAAACTTCTTTACTAGGCCCAGGATAAAATGTGAATTACTCACTGGAAAAAAAGGGGGAGGGATCACCATAACTCATCAGCTGACAAATTATAGCTCCCTTTCTTAACTTCTCACATTGTAGAATTCCCAGTCTAACAAAACTTTCTGGGTTTTAATAATTCTAGAACTCACCTCAAAATTGATAAATTGTTATGGACATATGTTTAAGAAAGAAAAATTAATCTTATAAACTTCTTAGCTGATTAAAAGTTCAAGTTTGCAAGTCTCAGGTCACAAAAGCAACACTCCTGGGGAGACAGTATTGGCAGGTGGAAAGGCGCAAGGAAAGATACCAGTTCCAAAAGGAGAAATTTTCACACTTTAGCATGAATCAGAATCACCTAGAGGCCACATTACCAGAGTCTCTAACTCAGTAGACCTGTGATGGATCCTCAAATTCTGCATTTCTAACAAGCTCCCGGGTGATGTCAATAATGCTGGTCCATAGACCACACTTGAAGTAGCAAGATTTTATACCTCATTAAAATCACTTCTGAGTAAAGATGAGTATACAATCATATTCAGAAAAACAAGTCTTTGACTTCCAAATAAAACTCTGTTAACCATTCCTCATGAACTATATAGAGAGAAAATATGTAAAGTTAAAGCCAGAATTAGTGTGAGTTTGTAGTAATAGAAAGTTATAAATATTAGATAGCTGCATGAAAATCTCAAAGATGCAATTTCACTAGTTCACCAGTTAGCACATCCATGATACATAGGCTGAAAATGTTCATTGTACATGAAAAAAAAGCATTCTTTCCTTGGATTCTCTCAGTCATCAAGACACTACCGAACTGATTTTTAAATTGAATATTCAATCATTATTTAACGTAGTGCAGGGTAATTTTTCACTTATCTAAGATAAATAGACAGAAACCAGGTGGTGGCACCTTTATTGTGTCAAAAATGGTCAGAGTACTATTCTCCCTGACTCTCAATAGGTACCAGGCATCTTTTGAAAGATATTTAAAAGATTCATTAATTTTTCTTCTACAGATATCTAAATAAAATGGGGTGACAATAAAATAGGCACTATGGTGAGACAATTCTGCCAAGAGTTCCCAGATCCAAAGAGTGAAGTTATGTTCCCTGTATACAATGGCCCTATAAAATCTAGCCTAACTCAAAGCTCCAAATAAGTTTTTATATTTCTGAAAAATCTTCCTAGAAGTAGAGATGCAAGAGTCAGGTACTAAAAAGTACAAGGCTATGATTACATATATTATGTTGTTTGATATCATCAGACAGTTCCCTTGCCTTACTTAAATACATGAAAATTTGGCCCCTTCTCTTTGCAAAAATTCAGAAAACTCCTATGGCTTACTCTCTTAATCTCTTCTCAAGAGATTGTTTTTCCTCTCAACTTTCATGGTAGTTATAAATAGTTTATCATATGTATGTGTGTACAATTCAAGTAAACAAAATAAATAGGAGCTAAAATATTCAACTTTATTAAATGCCAGCCTCAATATTGATAAATTAATGAAACTACCAGAGAAACAAACCAGTAGTGAACTGAGGGATTAAAATCCATCTACTCCCAGCTTCAGGTTTGACACCACCTTTTACAGCTGTCCCTTCCAGACTTCGGTAAGTATAGGAATGACAGGTCTTGAATATGACAAGACTTGTAGACAATACCACAATTACAGAAAACCTACAAGTTAGTTAGCTTAAGTTCTGTTAGGTCAGCAGAAGGAGACTGGGCTCAATACATAGTGAAGTTTCAGAGTCCCTCTTGCATGGCTCTGCTCCTAGAGAAAAAGATTCCTCACCAAATCTTTCCCTGTGCTTCAGGAAGCCCCAAAATGTAGCCTTATCCTTTTGAGAATAATGACCAAAGGGAAAATAGAGACAATTTCCAATTTATTATATCTAGATAAGAATCTGAAATTAGCATAAACATAAACAGTATTTAAATAGTCAAACATATCAAATATTCCTTGACTTATAACCAGAACATGTTAATATAGTAGTTCAGAAATTAACACCTGGAAGTCTAGGAAAATATGGTGAATTAAATCTTCTTATTTAATTCTATAAGTTTGCCTTTATAATTTTATGGGAATTTGACGAAAGTATTTTTCTACTAGTACACAATAAAAAGGAAATTATATATAATTAATGAATTGAAAATATAAAAATAAGTCATGTATTAAATGTGCCTTAGCAATAGAATTATAGATAAGTAAATTAAGAATATATTTTAATCTAATTTTCCAAAAGCACAACTACAATAATTGCATTTGTAAAGAGAAATATTAACATTGTAACATAATACAACAACCAAACAAATATCTGGGGAAATAAATTAATTACTAAGGTAGTTTTAGTCAAAATAAAATAAGTGACACTTTCATTACTCCTGTGAATCTCAAATAACATATTCCTTCCAAAATTTCACATATTAACCCTATGAATTAGTTTTTTATTTGTTTTTCTCAAATATTTATTAAGTTACTGTTGGAGTAACTGTCAGTGCCTAGGAGGACTTGTTTCCAAAAGGGTACTAAGAAGGAATCCCAAGAACATGTTAGGAAGGGTAAGGAGGAGGAAAATCACCTCCCTTGTCTCCAATCTTTAGGTAAGGATCAAAGCAAAACAAGCTTGGGTATAAAGTCATGTACTCATAAAACATCTGAAGAAATCCATATGCACAGTTGGCACGCAATCTATCATGTATATATTTCTCCTACCTATGGTTGAAATGCAAATCAAAACTACCCTAAGATTCCATCTCACCCCAATTAGAATGGCGATTATCAAGAATACAAGTAACAATAGGTGTTGGCGAGGATGTGGGGAAAAAGGAACACTCATACATTGCTGGTGGGGTTGCAAATTAGTGCAGCCACTCTGGAAAGCAGTGTGGAGATTCCTCAGAAAGCTTGGAATGGAAACACCATTTGACCCAGCTATCCCACTCCTTGGCCTATACCCAAAGGACTTAAAATCAGCATACTACAGAGATACAGCCACATCAATGTTCATTGCTGCTCAATTCACCATAGCCAGATTGTGGAACCAACCTAGATGCCCTTCAGTTGATGAATGGATAAAGAAACTGTGGCATATTTATACAATGGAATATTACTCCGCAATGAAGAATGATAAAATTATGGCATTTGTAGGCAAATGGTCGAAATTGGAGAATATCATGCTAAGTGAGATAAGCCAATCTCAAAAAACTAAAGGACGAATGATCTCGCTGATAAGCGGATGAGGACATATAATGGGGGATGGGAGGGGCTAGCATTAGGTTTAGGGTTAGGTTTAGAGTTAGGCTAAGGAGAGCGGTAAGAATGAAGGAAAGAAGGACTGTGTAGAGGGAAAAGAGGGGTGGGGGGAGGGGAAAAATAAAATAAACATCATTACCCTATGTAAATGTAAAAAAATAAAAAATTTAAAAAAAAAATTCTCTGAGAGAGGAAATTAGGAAAACTACTCCATTCACAATAACCTCAAAAAATAAAATACAATACACGGGAATCAATCTAACAAAAGAGGTGAAAGACTTCTACAATGAAAACTACAGAACACCAAAGAAGAAATTAAAGAAAACCTTAGAAGATGGAAAAATCTCTCATGTTCTTGGATAGGCAGAATTAATATTGTCAAAATGGCCATACTACCAAAGGCGCTATACAGATTCAATGCAATTCCAATTAAAATCCCAGTGACGCATACCACATAGAAATAGAGAAAGCAATCATGAAGTTCATTTGGAAGAAAAAGAGACCCAAAACAATCCTGAGCAGGAAGAGTGAAACAGGAGGTATCACAATACCAGATCTTCAACTATACTACAGAGCAACAATAACAAAAATGGCATGGTACTGGCACCAAAACAGACATGTAGACCAATGGTACAGAATAGAAGACACAGAGAAAAACTCACATAAATACAGTTATCTCATACTAGACAAAGGTGCCAAAACATACAATGGAGAAAAGATAGCCTCTTCAACAAATGGTACTGGCAGAACTGGAAATCCATATGCAGTAAAATGAAATTAAACCCCTCTCACCCTGTACAAAACTCAACTCAAAATGGATCAAAGACTAGGAATTAAACAAGAGACCCTGAAACAAATCTTATTCATGTTGGCTTAGGACCAGACTTCCTTAACAAGACTCCCGAACACAAGAAATAAAAGGAAGAATCAATAAATGGGATAAATTCAAACTAAAAAACTTTTTCTCAGCAAGTAAACAATCAATAATGCGAAAAGAGAGCCTACAAAGTGGGAGAAAATCTTTTCCACATGCACTTCAGATAGAGCACTAATCTCCAAAATTCATAAAGCATTTAAAACACTTTACACCAAAAATATAAAGAACACAATCAATAAAAGGGCTAAGGAACTGGCAGACACTTAACAGAAGAATATATGCAAATGATCGACAAATATATGAAAAAGTGTTCTACATCTCTAGTAATTAGAGAAATGCAAATCAAAACCACCCTAAGATTTCATCTCACTCCAATTAGAATGGTTATTATCAAGAACACAAGCAAAATAGATGTTGACAAGGATGTGGGAATAAAGGGACTCTCAAACATTGCTGGTGGAGTTGCAAATTGTACAGCCACTCTGGAAAGCAGTATGTAGACTCCTCAGAAAACTTGGAATTGACCCATCATTTGACCAGCTGTCCCACTCCTCGTATTATACCTGAGGGACTTAAAATCAGCATACTACAGTAATGCAGTCACATGAATATTTATAGGTATTCAACTCATAATACGTAGATTGTTGAACCAACCTACATGCCCTTCAATAGATGAATGGATAAAAAAAACAGTGGTATATACACACAATGGAATATTATTTAGCCATAAAGAAGAATAAAATTATGGCATTTGCAGGTAAATGGATGGAGTTGAAGAATACCATGCTAAGTGAAATAAGCCAATCCCAAAAAAACAAAGACTGAGTGTTTTCTATAAGTGGATGCTGATACATAATGGGGGATGGTAAGAGAGAAGAATGGAGGAAACTTGGATTGTGTAGAGGGAAATGAGGGGGTGGGGAAAGGAAAGATAGTGGAGTGAGACAAACATCATTACCCTATGTTCATGTATGATTACACAAATGATGTGAATCTACATGGGGTACAACCATAGAAATGAAAAGTTGTACCCCATTTGTGTATAATGAATCAAAATGCAATCTGTAAAAATATAAATTAAAAAATAAATAAATAAATTTTAAAAACACATTAAGAATGAAAGAACCCATTTGCAGTCATATTCTGGTGTATCTTTAAATTTCTATTATCAAAGGCAAATAACATGGATAGGAATAGCTGAAATTGCCATTTGACTAGAATAGTGGTGGTGCAATGCTATCAATGAATAAAAAATATAGCTATTTTATTCCCAAGAGTTCTATTTTTCTTAATAATTTTCAGGAGAATGAATAGAGGTTAATGATTCTCCAATGTAAAAAAATAGCAAGCATTTATTTGTGTTATATCTAGTTAGCTAAAGAGAACTCATTATTAGCTATTAGAACTGATTAAGCCTACAAAAGTCTGATCATTATTTATTTCTATTTGTAATTGTTAGAAAAAGAGAAATCAAAGGTAACATTAAGAATAAGTACAAAAGCAACCAGGTTCCTACTTTTTGCCTGATCAAATGTGGAGGTTTTTTTTTCCCCAAATGCAGATCCTTTTGCTAGAGTGAATACTCTATCAGTTGCCAGAATCCCCCATCTCCAAACTGGTAAGGAAAAATCTAGAAGACTATTCTCCAGAGAAAAACAATTATAAATGTCTTTTCAAAGGAAGTAAGTCTAGCAATTTGGAAGTACTTATTTTTTTGTTTAGCATTTAAAAGAGAAAAATAATTCTGTACTGAGGGGGGGAAAATCTCTCCTTTATTGGATGAAGCCAAACCAGTCATCAACCAGGAGAATTAGTAAGACTTAAATGATAAAGGGAAAAATGTTCCACTGATAATTCTTCATGGAATTTGTTTTAGGTGAGAAAAGCATTTTATTTTCTCCTGGTTTACACTCCCAAATCCCTTGTCCAAATTCTTCCTATTTCATTTTTCAAGCAATGCTACTCAGCTCCAATTCCATGTTTCTCCAATTCTAAAACATTCCAAATAAGACAGAAAATGCAACATCTTTTATGTTTCTTTAGCCACATAATTACACAATTCACAATTACCCAATTCGGCTCAAGGAACACAGTTGCTTCCTGAAAAGGCACTAGGTTAGAAATCCAAAGAACTGAACTCAAGCCTTGGATATAAATTCACCAGCTGTATAATTGAGACAGCATCACTTTAACTCTCCTAGTCTCTATTTTCACATGAGTTAATGGTGAGGATTGGACTAGAAGTTTACTTGAATCTCTTCTAGCTGAATGCAAAGATGGATTCTCATTATGATTAGGAACTGGTACTCCAGAGGGCAATTCTAAACATAGCGGGAGAGGGAAATTATATGTTTAATAATTAGTCTCTCAAATAATCTATATTTTATTTTTCTTTTCTAGTGTAAGGTGAGATGAAAGGACATGACAAGAAAATGATTAATCCTCTCCTTCATGAACATTCAGGTCACACATTTAATCAAAAATATTAAACATTTGGTATGTGCTATACATGTCAAACACTAGACAACAGTAAACAGAAAAGGCACATCCTTGGTCTAGTGGAAGACAAAAATATACTATATGCAATTAAAAATTGATTTTTTCCCTAATGAATGATCGTAAACCAAACACATCTACACACACACACACACACACACATAGCTGAGAAAGAGAACAGTCCACAGAGTAGACAAGAAAATAAGCTTGTGTCCCAAGCCTAAAGATAGCTAAAGCTATTACCTTCAGCAGAGATAGTAAGTGAATTTCTCATTCGTGTTGAGTTTATCTGAGTGAGTTTATAATTGAAACTTCAGATATCTCAAGTTAACAAAATGTGTACACAGCATCAGAGATTAATTCAACCATTAAGGGTGGACAGTTGCTATGTTGCTGCTACCTGTCATCTTTCTCAAATTTCCTAAGCATTTTTGCCTTTTGATATTACTTGAAGTCAACCAATAACAGACAACACTCATCTTTCTTCTGATGTCAGCAAATGGAAGAACAAGTACATCCCACACCTAAAATGGAGCAGGATATTAGTTATTAATCTAGCCTTATTCCCTAGGAACTATAAAACTTAAGAAAAAAAAAAGTTGCCTTTGGAGTTTTCAGGGTCTGTGATTGCAGCATTATGTATCACTGAGAATCAGCTTACAAACTATGCCTACTGGTTTCAATTCAGATGCCTTCAAAATGCTTTATGTATAATGATGTTAGTCCTTGTAATAAAACCCAAGTGGTATGTACCAACAATATTCTCATTCTACAGATGAGCAAACTAAGGTTTCACAGAATTCACAGAATTCAATTTGGGCCTTTTAGCTCCACATTCTATGCTTTTAACCATGTTGATATGGGCACAACTATGTAGC
This sequence comes from Sciurus carolinensis, assembly GCF_902686445.1. Lineage (NCBI taxonomy): Eukaryota > Metazoa > Chordata > Mammalia > Rodentia > Sciuridae > Sciurus > Sciurus carolinensis. The sequence goes on from NC_062217.1 coordinate 119,350,464, forward strand.
AACTGGTAAAAAGATGTGGAATAAGGAGCATGCTGAGAATACAAAATAACTCAAATTGGATTAATAAATTTTTAAGAAACCCAGATTACTTTTCTCCAGGAAAATGAATAAGTATGAAAATGAACCTATATGGTTTGAAAAGGAGTTGATCAACTAGACGGCTTGCCAAAAATAGAAACACTACTTCATGGACACTGCCATTTCATAATTCAAAACTGTATGTCTTCCCCCAAAGCATGCACTATCTGCAATATTCCAGTTATGGTATCACTAATCAATTTAAAATCTATGTACCAACTTAACTCTGTCTTTTCACCCCACCCATACATCCAATCTAAAATAACATTTCACTCCTAAAGATCTCTATAATCAAAACCATAATAAAGTCCAAACCACCACAGTCTCATTTCTGTACTACCATACTGGCTTCTTAGTCTCTCAGTGTTACTCATCCTGTGTTTCAATCCCTGTTAACTCCAACCAACTCTTTTTTCCACAACAAGAGGCATTTTTTGTTATGGATTAGATCTTAAATGTCTCCCAAAGGCCCATGAGCTAAAGGCTTAGTCTCCAGCCTGTGGCCCTGTTGGGAGGTGGGAGAACCTATAGGAAGTGGGGCCTTGTGGAAAGAGGTTGAGTCACTGGGGGTTAATCTTTGAAAGGGATATTGGGACCCTGGCCACTTCCTCTCTATTTTTGCTCCCAGACACATATGGTGAGCAGCTTTGCTCTACCACATGTATACCATCATGATGGTCAGCATCACCACAGGTCTAGAAACTATGGAGCCAAGTGACCATGTATTAAAAAATCATGGTCAAAATAAGTACTTTCTTCCTTATAAGTTAATTATTTCAAGTATTTTGTCATAGCAATGGGAAACTGAGTAAAACACAGCTTTAGAACTGAAATCTGCTCATGTTACTCCCCTGTCTAAAACTGCATAAATGCCTATGGTTACCCTTTAAAAAAAGAAGTTCAAAATCTTTAATCTGCCCTGATGTCCTGATAGTAGGATCTATCTGACCCTATTTCTTCATTCCCTCCACCTCTCTCCCTGTCTTTTTTCTCTCTCCCTCTCTCCCTCTCCCCTACTCACTCTCTTTTAATTCATATTTTTTTCTCTCTCTCCCTCCCTCATTCCCTCCCTTTTTCTCACCCCTACCCTTTTTCCCTCTCCATCCCCATCTTTAATTCTTTCATCTCCTTGAACCAAGTATGTTTGTTTTTGCCTACCAGCTTTCAAACCAGCTGATTCTTCTCCACCATATATGCCTTGCCTTCCCTGACCTCCTCTACTCCACTTTGAAAACTCCTACACATTTCTTATAAATTTATGTTAAAGGATATGTTAGGGTTGGAATATTAGAGGTTCCTCCAAATTTCCTGGGCTAATGCAGGAATATTCAGAGGTGAAATGATTAGATTAGAATAACTATAACTAATCTATTCATCCTAATTTGAATGGAATAAGTGGTTGGTAATTATAGAAAGGTGGGGTATGGCTACAGGAGGTGGGTCATTGGGGGCATGCCCTGGAAGGCTTCCCAGATGCCATGGTAGAGCAACTCTTCTCTGCCATGCTCTTCTATAACGGCACTCTTCCTCACCTTGAACCCAGAGCCCATGGACTAATTATCTGAAACCATGAGCTCAAAACCAAACTTTTCCTCCTCTAAGTTGTTCTTTTCATGTATTTTTGTCATAGAATGAAAAGCTGACTAACACAGGTTACATCATGAGGAGGCATCTGAGCCATTAGAATCCCCCTCTTGCAGGACAATAATATGTTTCACCTTCCATTGTGCTCATTAGACCTATATTTATTGTTTCATGTCTATCTATATTCTGACTGCAAACTTCATGAGGAGAGTGATTTTGTATATCTTGTAACCCAAGCATACAGGATATATAAAATGCTCCCAGAATATATAAGATGCTCAATGAATATTTGTTCCATGCACAAAAAAAAAAAAAAATGACCAAGTACAGGGGATCAATAACTGAAGTAGAAGGAAAGTTAATTGGAATTAAGAAAGATTATGCAGTAACATATCCAAAGTGTTGAAAGAAAAAAGCTGACAACCAAAGCAAAACAAAGATGTTTTGAGACATGTAAAAACTAAAATAATTCATTGCCAGTAGGCCTTTGTTACAAAAAATGTTAAAGATCTGCAACAAAGAAGGAAAAAGATACAACATGGAAATCTGGATCTACATAAATGAATGAAAAAAAACAGAAATGCTAATAAGGCTATAATATAATCCATATATAAATACTACATATGGATAAAATACAATTTTTCTCAATTTTTAAATCACTATAAAATTGTGTCTGAAGCAAAAACTACAATGTAATATGGGATTTATAACAAATATAGAAGTATATAAAAACAGTTGTTCAAAATCTAGGAGTTGAGAAAGTATATAGTTGTAAGGTTCTTAAATTAAATAAGGTAAAGTGTTGTAAAGATTTATACTAAAATCCCTAAAGCAACTACTATGATAAAAACAAAAAGTTGTAGCTAATAAGACATAAAGGAGATAAAACAGATGTAGAAAATAAAGGGAAAAATGAGCAAAGAGAAAATGAGAGCGGAAATAGCAAAATAGTATTACTTAAACCTAACTATAATATAAATTGATAGTTTATAATTTAAAACTATAAATTTTCCATTTATAAAAACTAAAAATCAGTCAAAATTACATTGAATATAAAATTTCGAAAGGCCTTAATAAAAAAAATCTTATTAAATTGGGAAAATAAACCAAAGTCCAAATATTTGCTGTCTACAAGAAAGTAAATACCAACATAAATGTAAATAGGTTAAAAGCAAAAGGCTGTGACAAATAAACCATGTCAACAATAATCAAAAGAAAGCTGGAGCAACTTTATATTAGTAACAAAGTATATTTCAGAAGAAAATATTACAACAGTTACCTCATTTCATTAAAAGGATATATGTCAATTCATCAAAAGGATATAACAGTCCTGAATATTTATGTCCCTAAAATAGAGCTCAATATATGTGAAACAAAATGGTAAGATCTGGTAGGATAAATAGACAAATCACAATTTCTATTGAATATTAAGCACTACTCTCATAAAAACAGTAGAACAAGTAGACTGAAAATCAGTAAGGATATAGAAGACTTGAACATTGACATTCCAATTGACATTTACTGAACACTGCACTAGCAAATAGCAAAATACACTTTCCTTTAGAGTTAACAAAACAGATTATAATATTAGCCATAAACAAGTCTCAATAAACTTCAAATAAGGATGGCACTTTCCACCACAGCTTGGAAGGGTTATATCTGAATCACTCCTAGCCACGCCACATCTCTGAGAAATGGAGTTTAAAAAAATAAAAAATATTCACCAAGTTAAGATTTCTATATTTACTAAGAACTAGTGAGTCAGAATTGCCTGGATTTCTTGTACCTCCCTCTCCAACACACCCTTGTTTCACCTCTGAGCTTTTTGCCTAACCTGAGAACAATCTCTTCAACACACTTTTATAATTTTGACATTTCAGTGACATTTTCCTGCTGAACCATATATTAATCTTTCTTGTCTCCCCTATTAATCTGAAACTCCTTCAAGATGTATTTGACTATTTTTTAATATATTCCTAGAACCTTAAAGAAAAAAGAGCCACAGCTTTGGAATGAAGAAATCAGTGTGTTGACCTGTATGTCCCCTTTTCCTTTTCTCTCTCAGGTATTTATGAAGCATCTGTGATGCACCATACACTGAGATAAAATGACAAAGAAGCTTTTCTGCCCTCAGGAAGTTCACTGTCTACTTTGGGAGGGGTGTGTGGATGAGTGTCTAGATAATTTCAGTGTAAGGTGATAAATTCTGTGATAGCCATGTGAACAAATTAGCTCAAATAAAATTTATATACCATCTCATAATTGTGTCTCAAATATAAAGTTTCTATTGGCGATATTGTTCAAAGAATATCTGCTTAACTCAGGCTACTTTTGGCTTTGTCTCAAAATATTCATATTGTTTTAAGAATGAAAGACCTTTCCTTCTGTTTCTTCCTTTATTTCCTATATCTAAGGGAAACTGTCTCTGATTCCCTTGTAGCAAAATCTTATAAGGCAGATTTAATTTTAAATGCTTAGTAATGTGAAGGAGTTTGACTGTTGGGATCTGATGCTGAGGTAGATAAAGTATCATCCAGGGAGATTTCAACAATGAATATGACACTAAAAAAGTTATGCTTTCGTGAAACTTACACTTTGGTGATAGTTTTGGCAGCTTTGCCTATATTGACATACAGGGATATTTTTCTCCTTTAAGGAGGGTGGAGAAATATCTCTATCATGCCCAAATTGCCAAGTACCTGATAGATAAGAATAGCACCTTTGCCATGAGCCAATAATGCTTCAGTCCTTTTCTTCTTGATTCACTTACTGGGTCACAAGTTATTATTTATTGCCCTTTCACATTCAGTTTTTAAGAATAAAATGTGAAAGAGAATGACTGTGTCAGTTTGCTTATGTTACAGAGCTGTATGAATGTGGGTTTTACTTCAGAGTTATTATCAAAAAAGAGCAGAAAGTGCATCTGAAATTACAGTAGAGACTAAAAAGAAGTCCTCATATCTGAGCAGTAACTACTTCAAAAAAGTTAAGAATTAAAAGGGAAAGAAGACCTTCAAAAACTAAGATCATTTAAATATGTAGCAAGAGAAATGCTTGGGGCTGGGGTTGTGGCTCAGTGGTGAGGCACTGGGTACAGTCCTCAGCACCACATAAAAATAAATTAATTAATTAAAGGTATTGTGTCCACATACAACTAAAAAATATTTTAAAAGAGAGGAATGCTTTATTTGTAAGTTATAGATAAGGAAGCATATTCCTGTAGCAATATATTAGAATAATGGGCATATTGTCATACTGCTCCAGAAGCAATCTGCATTACTCCTTTGTTATTATTAAGGCTTTTTTCTGACTTCATAGATATTCAGGTGATTAAAGATGAAGAGAATGTAGTTTTAGATAGAAAACATTATACTTCCAAATCTGGGAGGCAGTTATAAAAATCTGCTATGTACAAATCATAAGGACATAGGAGGTTATGATCTTTGTTCATCTTGGACTTCTTATAAAAAATGCAGTGAATCAGGTGTTTCTAGGATTCCTTGTAGGTGTGAAATTTTCATGACTTCATTTGTTTTTTAGTGTGAATATAGCATCATTTGCAGATTAATCTTTCATTCAACAAACATTAGATTGTCTCTTCCCTAAGCACTTTGCAATCCTATGGGATAAAAGAGAAGGCAAATGTGAAGAAAGAGGCCTGGCTTTTAAACACTATCAGTCATTTGCCATGCATTTGCACAATCATTTAACAAAAGTCTCTACTCCTCCTAACATCTAAACCCCATGGGTGCCCCCAAAAGCCCAGGAGGGGTCACAAAGTACTCTCTTCTAAATGTACCCCCCCTTGCCAGTCTTCCAACACTGTTCCCCACTCCCCCACCCCAGAAGCATTCTCAAGGACTGAGAATCCACCATACTCTCTCTAGAACAGTTTCTTCAGCTGTCCATGCAGCAGACAGGATTTCAAGGTATAAAAAACAAAGGAATGTTATCATTCCTTTGCTCAAAACTTCCCAAAGCCTCCATTTCACTCAGACTAAACTAAATTTCTGATCACTGTTCATATGGTCTGATTCATTCTGTGACTCATCACCTATGTAGGACAAATAAAAATTAAAATAAGTGGTTTAATTCTCCTTATAAGAAAAGAGATGCTTCACTCCCACCATCTTTTCCTAGAGCATTTACTTTAGAAAACTTATAAGTACTTTCTCCTGTCTTTGAAATGTATATAAATCCTTTTGAAAACTAAATTCTTTCCAGATTTCTGACCCACAGTTCTGAAAGATCTGTAAGTGATCTCTTTAAATGTAGATATCAAGGGACATAACATCCTGCTCTCCAAGTTTTGTGGGAGAGTAGGAACCCAACCCTAGAGTGGGTGCCTCTCAAAACTGCCTCCAGTCATAAAAATATGAGAAGTTTGTTCTTCCCCTGGATAAAGACAATTAACTAACATTGATGATCACCCCAATTATCAGCATAAACTAGCTAGATCTAGCATAAACTGTTTTTGACAAATGGTGTTGTCAAATTCTTTTCATTAAGGAGTAATTATTTATCTTGAAAGCATGTATGTCATATGCTGTATCTGCTTGATATATAAAAGGATGAGACTGTTTTCTTGTTTTTGTAATCTTGGAGCAGATTGCCTACGATGTGCATTACATTCTGGTTTGTACTTTTTCAATGCTAAAAATGTTTACTTTCTTTTATATCTTTGTGGAAAGAATTTCTTGGTTGGGAGAATATTTTGGTTTTAATTACATTTTCCAACAGTGACCACTCTTCTCCTTGCTCCTTTCTGCTTCAAGGATCAATCTCTCTGACTCGCCCTGTCTAGAACATTCCCCACCCCTGTTATCTGCATGGTCCCTTCTTTCTCATGCATTCAGGTTTCTGCTTGATGTCAACTTGCCAGAAAGGTCTTTTCTAACCATCCTATATCAAATGACACCTCTCAATTAGCACTCCTTTTTATTCATCCTCATAGCTCTTATCACCCATTATGTATATATTTTTCATAATTGTCTTCCCAGACCAGCATAAAAATCACCCCAAGAACAGGGACTTTTTCTGTTTCATTTACTCCTTGCATTCCCATAGCCTAAAAAGATATCAAAAAAAAAAGTGTTCATTCGGAATTAGTGCAGTGAGTAAATCATTATTAATTATACGAAGTAAAAGAAGTTCAAATAAAGTGCAATAAGCCACCTAACTTTGCATAAAATGCAATTCTGTACAGTTAGAACTATAAAGGAATTACGTTTTTGGCTACAGAAATACCTGAGCAAAAATTTATGATAGCTCAGTGACTTCTGTCACCTCTATTTTTTAACTGCAGATTTGTAATTTTTAATTGGCAGCAAAGGGTTTTCATTCTGATGCACCCATATTAGCATATATGGTCTTAACTCATCATTAAATAATCAGGGATGTAGGGGGAGCAATGATCTTTAATAACATAAAGTGAAATTTTAGAATAGATGAGTAAATGTTCCCAGGTGTAAAAACAAAGATGAGAAATTTTGTGCTATTCATTTATACATTTATACAATTTCAAGCAAACTCCCAATGTAATTTGTTTGGAACTTGGCAAAATAACTCCAAAATTTGTCTGAAATATTAAGCAGGTAAGACAAAATTTTGAAAGGCAGTAAGTATCCTAAAACTATAGTCATAAAACAAAGTACTTCTGATATAAAAGTGGATTAATAAAATAGTATAAAAAGAATAGCCAGCCTCAAATAGAACTAAATTTATAATTTAAAAGACATTCCTAATTAATGAAGAATGAATGAGAAAAAGTGATTGTTTTATAAATGGTTTTGAAATAACTGATTACACATTTAAAGAAAAATTAATTCAAGCATTATTTCATATTAATACTAAAAGAAATTATGAGTTCAAAGAGCTAATGATTGGATCATAAAAAATTAGGGAAAAAAATTACTATTGGATGTATGGGGGAAGGATATTTCTAGACATAAAAACTATAGAAATAAAGGAATAGAAAGACTTGACATTAAAAATACAAAGCAATTTTGAGAAAAAGTTTTGCAGTAAATATGACAGATCTAGTTTAATAAGTTGACTATATAAAGAGATCAAACAAGCAGATAGGAAAAACATTAAATTTTTGAAAGATAAATAAGTAAAGGTCAAAAACAAGCAATTCATTGAAGAGGAAAAACATCTAGAAAAGAGACAGGTGGAGCAGGTGCTGGCTCTTATCCTAGATTCTGCTTCTGGTATACAGTCTACTGAGCTCTGAGTTTCAAAAATGGAGGCTATCAGGAAGTGTGAAACCAAGAGCTCCATAGACTGGATACCAGAAACAGAATCTAGGATATGTGACATTTTGCTCTTCAACTCTGCCCTTGCTGTTCAAATAAGATTTGATGTTGTTTGCTGCTTCTGTTCTGACTCCCAAACACTCTCAGTTTCAGCTTTGCCATGCCCTGCCTTATGGAAAGGGTAAAAAAAACAAAAAAAATTTGTAGGAAATCACTACTTTTCCTTACTTTATAACGTATCATTTTACTCATTCAGTACTTCAAAATAAAAGCCCATTCTTTATTCTTCATCACTTTTACTTTTTTTTTTTTTTTTTGCAGTGCTGAGGATTGAACCCAGGGCCTATTTGCTTGCGAGGTAAGCACTCTACCAACTGAGCTACATCCCCAGCCCACTTTTACTTTTATATATGATATTCCAAGTAATCACATTGAGTGTACAATGATTTATGTTATGATGCTATAAATACATAGTTAATTTTCAGTGGAGGAAAGAGGGAGAAAATAAAGGGAAGGTCCTCAAAACAACACTTCAATTTACAGTATCCAAACAGGACTCAGGTTGTGGCTGAGTGATAGAGCACCCATCTAATATGGGCAAGGCCCTGGGTTCAATTCCCAGAACCACAGTAAATAAATAAATAAATAAATAAATAAATAAATAAATAAATAAATCCTAACTAAGTACTCAAAACAAGTATGAACTCCAGAGTGTTAATAATTTATAGGTGCTAAAGTTGCAGTTTTAGGGAAGTATAATCTTTCCAAAATCCAGTGAAATACCATTGTTGATATCAAAATATAAAATTTGCAAAATAAAAATTAATAATTACCTATAAATGTATTATGAGACAAAACTTCAACTTATTATTAGCATTTCATTATATTTTAAAAGATTATACATTATATTTTACTACAAAAGAATTTCCAAAGATATGCAATAATGGCTTTTAGTCAGTTTTTCATCATGTGACCAAAATACTTGACAAGAATAACTTAGAGAAGAAGAAGTTTATTTTTGGCTCATGATTTCAGAGTTTCAGTCCATGGAGAGCCAACATCATTGCTGTGGGCTCAAGATGAGGCAGAACATCATGGCAGAAGGGTGTGGCAGAGAAAAGTTCCTTTGTTTTTGGCAGGAAGCAGAGAGAGAGAGAAATATAGGTACAGGACCCGCCCACCCCCCAACCACACCCCACCTGCCTACAGTCACTAGTTAGTTCATCCAAATTATCAGTCTAACAAATGGATTAGGTTATAGCTGTCATAATCTAATCATTTACATCTGCATTAACACAGGAGCTTTGGGGGGATACTTCATATTCAAACCATAATAACAAGGGCTAGGAGCTCACAGTCACACTTAAATTGTTATTCATGAGAACATAATTTCAAAGCATGTTTATAAAAGGACTTCTACATTTTTTATATCAAAACTATATATACTGTTGCATTGTGTGTACACTTAATATATTTAATTTTAAATTAAATATTTAATTTAATATATTTAATAAGAACACATAAAGCTGCATGGTCTTGGTGTATGCTATTAAAAATTAGACATGTTAAGGAGGAAGGGGAGTTTCTATTTGTTTAATGGAACTCACCTTGATGAGAGGCATAGTTAACTACACAAGTCTGACTCACAGATAATAGGTTGCAGTTGAAGAGTGATTTTGAAGTAGCATAGTAATGTGATATTAAGATTACCTTCAGACTCAGATAAAGCCTAGCCAAGAAGAATGCAATAAAATGGTAATATAGATAGATATATAGATATTTGTATATAATATATGTTATATATGTAAGTATACATATATATTCATTCATATTAGTGAAATCGTGAAAGAATTAGTAAACATAGCTTGACATAAGTAAAAAAGGAATTGTTAGCCACATTTCAACATGTGGCAGTCAGTGTGTTACTTTGACCTTTAGCCAGTGGAGAACAAGTAGAGCCATGTTATCAAATGGAAAGGGAGGCAGCCAGGAAGCAATATAGGAACACTTCAGTCTGGGAACTGGGCCAGCAACTTCCCCTGCTCATCAGCCTATGATCTGGAGCCATGCAGTTGGTTACCAGCTGGAGACAAAAAATAGTGGTCATATGGCAAGGGCTATCTTCACAAACACATGTGAGTGATTTCTGAGAGGCCCACAGTTCTGGAATAACTATACAGAGATATTTTTAAGATGATGATGGTGGTGACTTTATTGTAACTCTAGGTGGTAATGCCTGGAGAAACAGTTTGATTAGGATATTCTATTAATTAGACACACAGACATTCTACAATATGCCTTAGAGAAGACATTCTGAGAGTCAAATGGTCAAGTTAGCAATGTTATTTCCGAAAGAATAAGTACTCCATTTTTAAGAAACTTTCCAAGGTTAAACTTTCGTTTTTATCCTTGCTAGAATTGTTGTTGCAAAATCATAGTAAAATATTAGTTAGATCTAGATTACAAGGACATTGCAAGGTATTTCCAGCACAGAAAACAAATTTCACCTTCCCAACCTCCCCAAATTCCAATTCTACCAAGTGATGCATTCATTTTGGGAAAGAAAAGAAAACAAGGCAACTACTTCAGAGAGAATTCATTAATGGATGAAGAACATTTTGCTATAAACAAAAATGTGAAGATAGGAGGGGGGAAAATTCTTGAAGACTCTAAGACCTTGCTGTGATGAACACACCATTACTGTCAAACATAATATACAGTATTATGAGAAGTTCCTTTTAGTTAATTGGAAATTTACATATTTAAGTCCAATTTCTTCAGTGCAAAAATGATCAGTTCTGGAACAATGTGATACTGTTTCTTGATAGGATAGACAGAAACCATCAAAGCCATGTGTGTACTCTAAAAAACATGTCATTTTTACTCATTTTTTTATTTCTCTGAAACCACTTACATATAGAATAAGGACTTTTCTTATTTGAACAATATAAGTAAGATATGCTTTGAATATGAGTTACATCATATGAATTTTAGAGAGAAAAGTATCTATCAGGCAGAATCACCATGTTAAAGATGAATGGATTCTCTCAAGACTCTTTCAAACATTTTCAGGCTATCTCTCCTTTAATTTTAAGGGGCATTAATAATACAATATTTTTTAGGCTTGATCCAAAAGATTTTTTTAAAATGTACAGATACCTTCTATAGATAGGAGGTATGTCAGAATTCTCTTGGCTATTTAAGAAATACATATATAAGTGAATTCAATTCACAGCTGAACCTGCTTCCTCCATGATGATAAACATGATAAACAGGTTTCAAAGGGTAAATTTTTAATTCTTCAATGGAAAGCTTAGGCCAGAGTCAAACAGAAAGAAAAGAACTAAAGTAATTTAGTTTGACCCATATGGAAACATCTATTTCAAAGCAATGGGTATTAATTCACAGTGGAATTTCCAAGTTGTACAGTGGAAAGAATAGCCTCACACCCAAAGTCCTGCATCCAATCTCACTCTATTCTTGCTAGTTGATAACATGTGCCAAGTCTCCAATGTACCTTACTAAATAAGGAGTGAATTATATCATTTCTAAAGATGTTCAACTCTAATATTTTATGATTCTATGATTCCCTACAAATGGAATCGATATACAAGAAAATGAGCCAAACAAAAAGTAGGAAGGTATTAAGGAAAGTGGAACAACTAACAGAAAACTGAGCACAATTGACATGGAAAAGACAAAACCCTTTTATACCACTCTAATCTCATAAATAAAATATATCTCAATCTACTTTGTGCAAAATGTAATTTAGAGAATTACAAAGCAAGGACATAACCTTAAAACCTAAATGCTTTATTCATATATATACATGGAATTTCAAAGTGATTTAATTTGGAGTGATGCTTCCAGTCTAGTGAAACAAGACAAAAATTATTTTAAATTACTGCATCCAAAATTTTAAAGAACTTCTTTAAGTATGTCAGAAGGGATTTGTGAAACTTTCTTCCAGACTGTGGACTACATTACATTGCATGGTGATATGGTTTAGATATGCATGTGTGAGACAATGCGAGAAAGTTTAGAGGTGAAATGATTGCGTTATGAAGGCCTTAACCTAATCAATACATTAATCTATTGATAGGGATTAACTGAGTGGTAACTGTAGCAAGGTAGGGTGTGACTGGAGCAGGAAGGCCACTGTGGTTGTGCTTTTGGGGTTTATATTTTGTCCATGGTGAGGGGAGCTCTCTCTCTGCTTCCTGATTATTATGTCCTGACCTGCTTTCCTCTGCCATACCCTCCTACCATGATGCTCTGCCTCATCTTGGGCCCAGAGCAATGGAATCAGTCATCTATGAACTGAGACCCCTGAAACTGTGAGCACCAAATAAACTTTTCCTTCTCTAAAATTGTTCTTGTCAGGTCTTTTGTTCATAACAATGAAAAACTTGACTAAAACACAGGGCAGTGATTTAACATGCACATTTTTCCCATGTTTATATTTCTCAAATTAGAATTTGCCTTTCAAGTGATGGCATCTTAGATGCAATGAAATGTGGTAGTTTTTATTTGCATGTCTTATATTTCTCTTTTTGAGAAGAAAGAAAATACAGAACTGTGGCAGAAATTAAAATCAAGCCATGACAAACAAATGGAGAAAAAGAGATCACCTTCCTTACAGAAGTTTTCCAGTTCATTTATAGATACTATTCTTCTGAGAGAACAAACTTAAGACCCCTCACCCTTGAGTGCAGGCTACACTAGTGATTTGCTTCCAACAGCAGAGTAGGGAAAAGTTTATCATGGAAAGACCCAGCAAACACTGTTGGTCAGTGATCATGGTTAATATCATGAGTAATAAGTCATGTTGATAGCATGTACCCTTGTATGATGTGAAAATAATGGCACTGTACTCCTATGGTCTTCTTCAAAACCCAAAATCCAATCTAACCATGATTTCAAAAAACACCAGACAACTCCAAATTGTGGGCTGCTATAATTTGGTTCCTGATGTGTTGAAGGTTTGGTCCCCAAAGTGGCACTATTGGGAGTTGGTAGAACCTTTAAGAGGTGAGGCCTAGGATGAAGTCTTTAGGTCACTGGGGACATGCCTTTGCAGGTGATTGGGTGACCCCAGTCCCTTCCCCTTTCACTTTCACTCATGACTTCCTGGCCATGAAATGGTAGTTTTACTCTGCCACATACTCCCAAGATGGTGTGCTACCTCACCATAGGCCAAAAGTAATGGGTTAAATCAATCATGGATGGAATCTCAAAATCTATCAGCCAAACTAAGCTTTTCTCTTTAAGTTGATTATGTAAAGGGAATTAAAAACGGGGCCATTCTATGAAACACTGACCAGTACTCCTGAAAACTGTCAAGGTCATGAAAAACTAGAGAAATCTGAAAGACCAATAGAAAGAGGAGACTAACGAGATATGATGACCAAATGCAGTGTGTTATCCTGTATTAAAGCCTGAAAGATAAAAAAGATATTAAAGGAAAACTTCAGGAAATCTAAATGAACCATCTAACACACATCAATAATAATGCATCAATGTTGATTTCCTAGTTGTGACATTGTGACAAATATATCCTAGATGTTAAAATAGGAGAAACTGGAAGAAAGTTATAGAACTCTTCTATACTACAAATATAGTACAAAAATAATATACAAACTATTTGAAAGTAAAATCTTATTTTAAAAAAATCAGGGGCTGGAGTTGTGGCTCAGTGGTAAAGCATTTGCCTGGCATGTGTGAGGCCCTGGGTTCAATCCTCAGCACCAAATATGAAAAATAAATAAAATAAAAAGATCCATTAACAACTAAAATATAAAAAGAAAGAAAAATAAGAAAAAACAATCTATCCAAGAAGACAAATATATTTAAAAAAAACAAAAAAAAAAATCAAGGCATGCATATTTTTATATGTTGTATTATAAATTGATTCTGTGGATCAGAAAGAGAAAAGGGGAATTCATTCCTAAGATAATCCAAGTTTTAGAAAAATAACCAAATCAAACTTTCTGAATTATTCTGTGTAATAATACAGAAAGATAAAATGCACTAAGGAAAATTAAAAGGCTCTTATCTCAATTCTTATCAAGAGAACAATTTTTCATTTGTGACAAGATCTGAAGCATATGTTAGCCTATTTAATACAAAATAACTGTCAAAATATTAAATCCTCAACTGTTGTGCACTCTGATAGTAGTAATATTTCTGGAATAATGAACCTTGTCCTCCCTTTTTCTGATAATCATAACTCTGGATGTCTTGAGTTTCCAGGAAAGACTTATGGGAAAACATGTAAAATACATCATTAAACTTGGGCTTCAACTTTTGTACAACTCATAAAACAAACAGAACTAAACTGATTTATTTGAGCCATCCAAATTTTTGCTCAAAAGACAGGGCCAAGATCACTGTTTCAAAAGGAAATATGCTTTCTCTGTATGAAAGTCAGCAGTGTAGTCAACAATTGCTATGAGGTGTAATTCACTAATCAACTATAAATACTGTCAGTCCCCAACTTATGATCAAATTATTTTAAATGCTGTTATGTATAATTTATAATACATGGACAAAAATTTTACAAAGGAAAGTTAAATGCACAGTCTTGCTCAGAAAAACTTTATTAGTTCATTAAAAAATGAAAGATGTTAAGAGGAATGTAACTAGAATGAATTCTTGTCTCATGGACTAAAAATAGTGAACCATCCTAGCAGATATCACCCATAAAAGAATAAGGGTTAGGAATATAGTTCAGTGGTAGAGCACTTGCCTAGCATGAACGAGGCCCTGGGTTCAATCCTCAGCACTGAAGAAAAAAAAAAAAATAGAGGAGAAAGAAGGGTTGCAAATATAAGAAAAGTCCTACAAACAAGAGATTTCCCTTTGACTTTCAGCAGTGCTGGAGATTTCAAGAACTATAACTGGGGACATTTTCAAAGTTCTGAATGGAAAAGCATAGAGAATGGTACCTTGCTACAGCCAAAGGTATGGTCAAAAGGAGGAGAAGATTCTTTGGGTAATCAAGAAAGGCACACAACTGGAGTGCAGTCTTTGGAAATAAACATCTTGATTTGAACCCTCTTCCTTTAACTAGTTCTGTGGCCATGAAAATCTTATTTAACTGTTCTAAAATTCAATTCTCTTATCTATAAAATTAGAAAAAATATCCACCTATGTTAGTTTTCTGTTGGTGCAGTAACAAATGACACAAACTTTGTGACTGAAAACAACCCTAATTTATTATCTTATAGTTCTGGAGATAAGAAGTTCAAAATAGGTCTCATTGGGCTAAATCAAGGAGTTGGCAGAACTTTTCTTAGGGAGGCTTGTGGGGAGAATCTGATGGCTTGCCTTTTCTAGCTTCAGGAGGTCACATGTATCTTTGGCTCATGACCCTTATCCTCTATCTTCAAACCAGTCATGTCTAGTCAAGTCTTTCTCATACTGCCATCTCTCTCTTCTGCCTCTCTCTTTTTTTAAGATCTTAGTGACTACATTTAGGCTCACCCAAATAATCTAGTACAATCTCCACATTTTAAGGTCAACTGACCAACAATATGAATTCCATGTACAACCTTAATTCCTTTAGCCATGTAATAAAGTTATATACTCTTCTTTAAGTCATAGAATGAGACATAGACATTTGGGGAGAACCATTTTTCTGCTACTACACCATCACATACAGTTGTGAGAACTACATGCAACAATGCACAAAAAATGACTGATATATGAGTCAAACAATAATGGCTTTCCCAGTCTTTCTTGCTCCATTGACCCTAAAAGTTTCTCCTCAAATATCTCTCACATGTCTGATACTATGTTAAAATCTTTTCTTGAATGACCCAACTAACCATTTCTATCAATTCCAATGAACTTCCATACTGTCAAGACTTATAGTGTCAGAACTGGGAGAGGCAAGAAATCCTCTATTCCAATCATTTTGTATTACAAATGAGGAAGACAAGACCAGATCAAAGAGTGATTTGCCTAAGACCTGTAGATAAGAAGCAACATGGCTACTGTAGATAAGAAGCAACAAGAACACTTGTATCACCCTTGGGTTGTCCTTCATTGCTTGTGGGATTCAGGGGCAGGAGCAAACTTTCTGACCATAGGAAGTGGAGCCCCAAAGTGTAATTTCTGGAAGTAAAGGAAGATGTTCTAACAGTAATGAATCCTAAAGGAATGAAAGAAAGAATTCTTCTGGTAGAAAAGGACAGTTAAGGGGTTATGGCTACTACTCCCTTGGTGGTAAATCTCCTAGGCAAGCTGCACCTGAAATTGCTAAAGCAATATCACGTCATCAATCTTATACTGTTCACAAATGTGGGGTTGCTTGTGCTATACCACTGTTTCCAAGGGAAAATATATTCAGAGCTTTACCTGGAATTCAGCCTTCTGCAAACACCCTATCACTATTCATTTCCAAGACACAGTCCATCTCCATCCCTGACAACACAAATGCTTTCTTATTTCACTTCCTCAACACTTGTTCTCCAACTCCCTAGCAGTGGTGGTAAAAGAAGGAAAGTACACACCATGTCAACAGCATCAAACAATAGTTTTATGGGGCTAAAGTCTGAAATAGAACAAATTTGTGAGAATATATTTATGTTGAACATTGCATCTATTTTAGCCATATATTAAACACTCAGTATATACCCACAACACAGCTGTCACTAAAAACCCACTGTCCTTGCTCTAATACACTCAATATTTCACCAAAATAATAGTCTTTTCCTCTATTAATGTGAGTCTGAAGAAAATGATAATGGTCTATGGTGAAACTTCCTATGTAAACAGAATGTGACAGAGACTGTGGATCCAGGGTTGTTGTATTCACATAGGGTTTGAATCTTCGGCCTTGCACTGGTGGAGGGGAGGGATAGGATAATGCCAATGTTTCATTTCTACCCATGTGGCCAACCACCATTAGAATATTTTACAGAAAAATGAATACATGAAAATCAATTTGAGCTTCTTCTCTTTCAAACAGGATGTTTTCATCTTTCCAAGCCAAAGTATTGAATTTTTTCTTTGATAAATGTTTTATAAGTCTTCTCTATTTTATCTCCTACGTAGTAACACTTCTACTGGAATTGAATGTTTCAGAATTCATGACTGACAGGTCCTGAAAACTAATTTCACTATCTCAGATCATAAACTGTACATGTCTCATGTGAGGAACAAAAAAAAACCAAATGTCTTCATCATTTTTTAAAATTACCATATAAATAAATTAATCTGACATATGCCTTAAGATTATCTTTTTGTCTACTGCAAATTAAATGGCTTATCTTTTACTTTAAAATTATTTAACCCTACTTCACATACTCCCACCTCTGAACCGGAAGAATCCACATTCCAACTAACCATGCTTCAATGTCAAAAGATCCCATATTCCTCTCTCTTGAAACACTGCATATCAGCTTTCATTTTTTACAGCTCTCTTTCCTTAATCTCATATTCTTACCTTGTCTCATAAATTCTTTCTTCTTTACAAACATTTTCATAATCTCCTGATCCTCCTCCAAGAACAAAGATTAAGGTCTGTGAGTGTTCCAGGAGAACTAATGATGTGGTGTTCCTGCATCCCAATATTGTTCAAATATGTATCCAACTTTCATTTATACACTTAGCATTGCAAAGGGCAAAGAAAGAAGAGCAAAGAAAGAAGATAGCACTTTTCTATAGTGTTATTTCTATTCTAAATTATGAATTAGAGAAAAGTTTGAGCTTTGACTTCTGGAGATAGGTCACTGGTTAACCCTGAACTCAAAGTTGATGTTACCTCCAGGACATAGTCCATGGGCAGAGAAAAAAACAAACAAACAATGGTGTAATAAACTAGTCTTGGTAACGTACCAAGTGTGTGATGGCAATAAATTGTTTAAATTTGCCCAAGAGCTTTTTGGTAGTTGATATTATACCTCATTTATATATCTACTTAAATATCTTTTAAAAAGATACAGTGTAATTAACAGAAATTACTTGAGAGGTTCTCAAGCTATATTATTATTGAAAAGAGAAATAGCATAAAGGAGATTCCTTACATTTTTGTTTTTATTATTTTTTCTATGATAGTAACCTATGTTAAGATTTTTTTCATTTATTTATTTTTGCTGCCTAGATTCTTGGCATCCTTTTTGATTACAGGGAATAGAAATAAGGTTTTTCAAAAAGAAAAAAACCATTTATTTTTCCAATACACATTTCATTATGGAGGTAATATTAATCATAGCAGAAGATACTAACCAAAAAGGGGAACAAAAAGAAATGAAAATATATTGTATCCAGCTTCAAAGATCTCAAAGAAAGACAACTAAGAATTTCCCAATATTATACAGTAAATTACTAAGGTAATAATGTTCTGTCATGTGAATATCCATTCCTATTGTACTTCATATGATTTGTGAGTTGGTAGTGTGTGAAACTGGCATTGAAAGCAAGATCAGTGAGTAATTTAGATTAAATGTGCTGAATTTACAGAAATTACACCACTTGGATACTAAAAATTGTCAGGCATTTTGTCTCACTAAAAGTTACTGGAAAAAGAGGAAAGTTCTTCCTTCAACAGCAATTCTCAAGCCATGGTTTAGGAACAAGCACTTTTCTGAACATTTGGCTTAGCAGAATAGAATGAACATACTACAGAGAGAAATATTCCAAGAGAACTTTGAGAGAACAATGATATATTAGTTTATTTCTCTTTTTCAGTAAGTCTTCAGAGTAGGAAGAGAACCACCATTTGGAGAACCACTTACCATAAAAATTGCATTCCATGATCTTAGAAGAAAATCCTGATATAGTTAAGAAAGACTCACCATTTGAAATTTTCTGAATCACCAAAATAAGAATAGAGAAACAAAACAGATGACAAAAGGACCACCAAAGAGACACTGAAGTTTACTTCCAAATTTCGACTAAGATATTATAAAACAATTTGCTACTTCCCATTTCCTGTTCCTATTTGAGCTCTATTTAATGCAAACCACACCTAATCAATAAACTTCCAGGCAATATGTCATTAATATATCTTTGGATATTGTGTCTTAAAGCATCATACATGTTTAATTAAATATCCAGCAACAGAAGCAACTTGATGAGTTAGGAGATGGCCAGACCTAGAAATAGAAATTCCAGCTCACCTTTTATTATTTTCTTACATAAGAAGTTTGAGTTTACAGAAGGATGGATGGCCTTTGACTCGTCTCCATAAGAGAAATGACCCCGTCTTCAACTACAGCTTTCCAAAGTATGTGTAACAGTCATATGGCTTCCCTGATAAATCAAGGGAAGTTCAGATTCAGTTCAGTTTGAAGGTACCACAGCACTAGGGGAGCAAAATCAAATAGTAGTGAGGTTAACATTAGCTCTGTTACAGACACCCAGGCCATTTTGACCACTACTGTTGTTTGATCCTAATGAATATGGTCTTTTGGGACTTGACAACAACTCTACCCTCTTCTGTGTACCCTCCCTAATCACAGGAGCTAGAAAGTTAAAAAAATACATTGCCCCAATTATCAGTCAACTTGAAATATATAAGCAAACAAGGTCTGCCAATAAGATGCATTCTTGAGACACTCAAAAGGCAAGAAAGGAGATAGAGGTCATCTTCTCACAAATTTGGGTATTGTCAAGGAAATCATGTTACAGCAGCCAAATGCCTCATTATATTTTTAGTCACTAGTTTAGTGGGTATGAAAGGAAACTGCTGTAGCAGCAGCTTTTTGACCTTTGGATCTTGCCTTTGGATCTCAGTTCCACGATACTTACAGTCCAGACATAGCTTCTCTGCCACTGTCATTCCAGCAGGTATTGTAAGCATGTAATTCTCTCTGTTCCCTTGATTACAATTGAAAATACCTAGAGTGGTTGCTGTTTCCTTGTACTGAACTCTGAATGACAGATGCCTTCTCTGGCTCCTCCTTTAGCAAGAGGTTCTATAAGTCTAGGTTATTGCTCAATATTTAGGTAACTAATATCTTTGGTTAACTAGAACACACTCTTTTTACCACCTTTATCTTACTTGTTAAACACACAGTAATATGAATCTGGAAGTATTTTTTCATATATTTAAGGACATGATATTAAACAGGAATGAAAGGAAACATGGCATTGGAATTTGCACAATTCATCGCATCAAGAGGGGCTAAAATAAGCAAAAATTTTTATCTCTGATACAAAATTCCAGGACAGGATTCTGATTGACTTAGCTTGGATCTGGATCTTGTATATACCCCTGGACCAATCTTGTATATACCCCTGGAATGAAACTAGTGGAGTAAAGACAGGAATTCTGGAAACTAGTTAGGTAACAATGGGTGGAGGTTAGGGCTGGTGCCTGAGAGCATAAAGCACACAGACATTCTAATAGATTTTCGCAATATCTGTGTTCAAATCCTAGTTCTGCCAATTACCAGTTGTTTGCCTAGGGTTTGTTACA
This sequence comes from Sciurus carolinensis, assembly GCF_902686445.1. Lineage (NCBI taxonomy): Eukaryota > Metazoa > Chordata > Mammalia > Rodentia > Sciuridae > Sciurus > Sciurus carolinensis. The sequence continues at coordinate 119,370,810 of NC_062217.1, forward strand.
TAATATCACTAATACACAGTTTAATTTTCTATCCAAAAACAATAATTTAAAATTTTACATCATAGGATATCTGTGAGGATTAGATTACAGAATACAAGCAAAATGATCAAAACAGCATCCAATACACTGTAAGTGCTCAGTAAACCTTGAAGTCTTGTTTTTATCATTATTCTGATGCTTTAAGGAATTAAATGAAGTATTTGCCACTATTTTTCTTGTCAAAAGAAGCCAAAATTTACTCTTGATTGTATTTTAAGTCTAGACCCTAAAGCTGGAGGCCATCAAAAAACTGACCACGCAAGCACATGTGAGGTTATCAGCTTAAAAACAATATCACCTTTCCAGTTGAACTTTAAGGATGCAAAGGCAGATAAAGAGAATCTGTGATAATAGTCATGTCCTCTGGAAAGACATTCATCTCAAAATATGTGTTCAACTTAATCTAATGCATACATGATTTGGTTTTCCTAGAACCTATAGAAATAAGGTTTTGTTGACTTATCTTGAGTTACCTAATAATTTCAGCAAATGTTCATGTAAATGACCTGAGGGCAAACACTTTAGGTTCTGTGGGCCACATGGTCTCTCTTGCAAATGTTCAACTCTGCATTGAAGCACAAAAGCAGCCACATACAACACATTAAAGAACAAGCATAAATGTATACTGAGACAACTTTATTTATGAAAACAAAGTCTGGATTTGGTCCACAAGGCTGTACATACAGGTACAGATATAAAAGTAGTTGTGGTTTATAAATCTTGAAAATAGCTCAAATTTGATTACTCATACTTTAAGGCTTAGCCCAGATATAAAAACATCTCCCAGAAGAAACCTTTTCCATTCTTGCTCTGCCTTCCTACTACCTCCTACTACCTCTTGTAATCCTCCTCAATTATGATTCTATGATCCCATAAGTCTATCTTCTAAACCCCATCAACCTCCTAAACCCCTCTGCCCACGTTCACCATGCCAGCATCAGATGAATCTTTCTGAAATACTGTACATATGCTAATTTCCTGCTCAAAATCTTCATATTCTATTATTGTATTGAAATGTTAAAACTCCAGTATGTAACTTAAAATATTCCATAATCTGATTCCAATGATTTTCCCATTTTATATCCCTCTTCTACAGAAATCGTTCCATCACTCTTACTCTCATTTTTTTACTCATATTTTCTCCCACAAAATTAGCTTTCCCTCTACCACCTTCTTCATCAATTTAAATTCTCCATATTCTTCAAGCCAAAAAACAAAAATCTTAACTCCCAAATAAAAACTTCCTTGATCCCTCTGGTCTGCAGCAATTACCTCTCCAAACCTAGTCACAGGTGGTTTACTCCTACAATGTATGCTGATATGGTTGCTGCTGCTGCTGCTGCTATTGCTGCTTTATTAGAGTTGCAGACAGACTGTATGTTTCTGAAAATAGAGGCTGAGTTGCATACCACTTTGAAGAACCCAGCAGACCTTTTGGGGTACTTTGTACCTATACTGAATATGAAGTTCATTAAAGCTAAAGGACAAGACAGTACTTTTTGCACTAAGTGCCTTTCACCACTTCATAGGCCTATTAACAAAAACAGGTTTGAAATGATCTTATGAATAAAAAGGACACTTTGTCCTCAAGAGAGAATCCCAGGGAATGATCACTCAGGATGTACAAAACTCTGGACTTTTACTTCTTTTTTTTTACCTAATACCCTCTACATAGACCATTTCCATCATCCCCAGCAGAAGTATAGGTAAGAAAATACAAAGTAGAGACTATTCAGTATTGTTCTTTCTTAGAAGCTTCAGGGAGGAAAAGTTTGATGGGGAAGAAACTGTAATAAATGTCTAAAAGACTTTTAATGTTTTCTGAATGCAATTGCCTGTGTTTTTCTGTCTCTCATAACCATAGGTGGGTAATTGAGAGTTAGTGTTGCTTCTGTCAGGTGCCTTGGAAGCATTTCCTTTCAAGGTAGAAAGATTCCATGACATTCTGCATCATTTTAAATAATAATGCTTTATGCATGTGCTGTCATTGTAAATAGCAATTTTTGATATCTGAAAAGGGTTGCATTCTATTTAGAAAAGAATCCTTTTTTACATAGAATTTTTATAAACTAACTATATTACTCTCATACTCCAGCCTAACATAACCACTTTCAGTTTTAATTGCCTAACTCAAAAATGCCAGCTCTAATACTTTTATGCAATAGATTGATGTTTTGAAGCTGTCCTTCCCAAGTATTTCACAGTGAGAGAGTTTAGATCATAGATAACAAAGGAAAAGAAGGGAAAACAATGAGACAAGAATCAATTTTTCTAGTAAAGTTGCTTTGGTTTATGATTCCAAATGAAAAAAATTAAAACAAACAAATAAATAATAGAGATTTTAAGTAAATAGCACATTTCAGAAAGGCTCCATAGCCTTCAGGGAAAGATGTACCATAAAACAATTATCCTTGATACTATCGTATGCCCTTGTCTCTATCCAACTTTTGTTATAACTCACATGAAGGTTAACTTAGCACCCTGGGGGGAGAACTACTGCCTATCAGAAAAGTAAACAAGAGGAAAATAAAACACAGAGGAGACTGTGTTATGTTTCTTTTATTTGGAGAAGGTGAAAAACAGTCTCTCTACTGCACATACACAAAAATTAATAACTACATGAAAATCAAGCATTTGGTTATTTTTCCCCTGCATCAAAATCACTGCCATTTACTCTATCACCTGAAAATAATTCTTTCCCTCCCAGTCATATTTTTGTTTCAATTTGTATATCTTTTTCACCTCTCTGGTTTAATCTCTATAGAATTTCTGCAGTTTTGTTGTCTACCTGTCTCAGATTATTGTTCACATTATCATTTAGTTTGCAACCAAAATTCAGCACATGCTTCCAAAGAAGAATCAAGACTTATTTTGGAGCTAATTGCACATAATTATCAGATGTTCCTTGAATCTAAAGACATACTAACATGTACCACAATTTGTTTCTGCCAAAACACATTTCCTCTTCTCATCCACGTGATGCTTTTTTTTCCTAATTGTCTGTGATGTCTTATTAATGGTATCTCACAGGGAAGTATGACCAGTTTCCTTTTAAAAATGTAAACAACCTAAACATATTCCACAAAATAATAAGGCTTAGAAAATAATACAACACTTTTGTGAAATTGATCCAGGGAGAGTGTTATATACTCAAATAATCAAATAAAATTATGAAATATAGATGTTGTGGTATAATCGATTGCTTTTTTCTCATACGACTTAATTAAAATTGTACCATCATGGAAAAGTTTTGATGTTGGCATTGCTTTTAGGATAATCAAATATGCAGAGCCAAAATGTAGGATATATTTTTCTCAGTAGGAGGAATTTCAAAGCTGGCAGTACATTCATGTGTGAACAAAGCCAAAGATGATGGGAAGAATAAAATAAGAATTTGTCTATGTCTAAAGAGGACAAAATTAGTTTAGGAGTAATGAAGGTAGAAGAAATAGTGCAAACTCTGAAATGTAAACTAGTGTTTGAATATCTAAACATTGTCTGTTGGTAGCCAGTGCCTGTATATAAAATTATTTCTTACACATAACAAATAGTTTCTTGTCTTCCTGGATTTGTGCCACTTTCCTATTGGTTATCATAATTATCAAAGTCATATCATAACTAAAACTCACAATTAAGTTAATAGTCAATGGGTACTACCTAAAAATTTCAGTGTGGAATGATGAGGGGACAGATAGGAAACCAAATGAGAAACTGAACGAAAACCACCGGGGCCACATCTCATAACAAAGTTTTACATTTAAAAATGACAACAAAAATTTTTTCAGAGAGAAAAACTACCTCAATCACTAAAAGAATGCACTCTGACCATGCTTAGTCACATTCTAGCTTACACATTACTATGTTAGCAAACCAAACACTGACAGACTGTTGTATCATTTTCCCATGCCATAAAACTGCACTAGGGAATATAAGATAATATGATATCAGCACTATTTAAGTTTGGATAATCTTACTCGTTAACAATTTTCTCTACTTTTAGAATTTGTTCTCTATTTTTCTTTCATATGGTCAATATGGCTCTTAGAACTTCCTTCATTATCTTTTTACTACATTATCTATTTTACATGGCCCCTAAAATAAACTGTTTGCCACTTATTGAAAACTTACTTTCATCCTCAATACTCTTTTGTTTTTCATTTTTATTGTAAACAAATGGATACATGTTGTTTCTCTGTTTCTACATGGAGTAAAGGCATACCATTTGTGCAATGATAAATTTACATAGGGTAATGTTGTTTGATTCATTCTGTTATTTTTTTCCCTTCGCCCCCCACCCCTCCCACCCCTCTTTTCCCTCTATACAATCTTTCCTTCCTCCATTCTTGCCCCCCTCCGTAACCCTAACACTAACTCTAACCCTAACACTAACCCCTCCCACCCCCCATTATGTGTCATCATCCGCTTATCAGCGAGATCATTCATCTTTTGGATTTTTGAGATTGGCTTATCTCACTTAGCATGATATTCTCCAATTTCATCCATTTGCCTGCAAATGCCATAATTTTATTATTCTTTATAGCTCAGTAATATTCCATTGTATATATATACCACAGTTTCTTTATTCATTCATCAATTGAAGGACATCTAGGTTGGTTCCACAATCTGGCTATTGTGAATTGAGTAGCTATGTACATTGATGTGGCTGTATCTCTGTAGTATACTGATTTTGAGTCCTTTGGGTATAAGCCAAGGAGTGGGATAGCTGGGTCAAATGGTGGGTCCACTCCAAGCTTTCTGAGGAATCTCCATACTGCTTTCCAGAGTGGCTGCACTAATTTGCAACCCCACCAGCAATGTATGAGTGTACCTTTATCCCCACATCCTTGCCAACACCTATTGTTGCTTGTGTTCTTGATAATTGCCATTCTAATTGGGGTGAGATGGAATCTTAGGGTAGTTTTGATTTGCATTTCTCTTATTACTAGAGATGTTGACCATTTTTTCATATATCTGTTGATTGCTTGTAGATCTTCTGTGAAGTGTCTGTTCATTTCCTTAACCCATTTGTTGATTGGATTATTTGTATTCTTGGTGTAGAGGTTTTGAGTTCTTTATAGATTCTGGAAATTAGTGCTCTATCTGAAGTATGAGTGGCAAAGATTTTCTCCCACTCTGTAGGCTCTCTCTTCACATTCCTGATAGTTTCCTTTGCTGAGAGAAAGCTATTTAGTTTGAATCTATCCCAGTTGTTGATTCTTGCTTTTATTTCTTGTGCTATAGGAATTCTGTTAAGGAAGTCTGATCCTAAGCCGACAAGTTGAAGATTTGGACCTACTTTTTCTTCTATAAGATGCAGGGTCTCTGGTCTGATTCCGAGGTCCTTGATCCATTTTGAGTTGAGTTTTGTGCAGGGTGAGAGATATGGGTTTAGTTTCATTCTGTTGCATATGGATTTCCTGTTTTCCAAGCACCATTTGTTGAAGAGGTTATCTTTTCGCCATTGCATATTTTTGGCCCCTTTGTCTAGTATGAGAAAATTGTATTTATTTGGGTTGGTGTCCATGTCCTCTATTCTGTACCATTGATCTACCTGTCTATTTCGGTGACGATACCATGCCATTTTTGTTACTATTGCTTTGTAGTAGAGTTGAAGATCTGGTATTGTGATACCCACTGCTTTACTCTTTCTGCTAAGGATTGCTTTAGCTATTCTGGGTTTCTTATTCTTCCAGATGAATTTCATAATTGCTTGCTCTATTTCTGTAAGGTACGTCATTGGGATTTTAATTGGAATTGCACTGAATCTGTATAGCACTTTTGGTACTATGGACATTTTGGCAATATTAATTCTGCCTATGCAAGAACATGGGAGATCGTTCCATCTTCTAAGGTTTTCTTTAATTTTTTTCTTTAGTGATCTGTAGTTCTCATTGTAGAGGTCTTTCACCTCTTTTGTGAGATTAATTCCCAAGTATTTTATTTTTTTCGATGCTATTGTGAATGGGGTAGTTTTCCTAACTTCTCTTTCTGAAGATTCATCACTTAGGTATAAGAATGCATTGGATTTATGAGCATTGATCTTGTAACCGGCTACTTTACTGAATTCACTTATGAGTTCTAAAAGTTTTCTGGTGGAATTTCCGGTATCCTCTAAATATATAATCATGTCATCAGCAAACAGGGATACTTTGAGTTCTTCTCTTCCAATTCGTATCCCTTTAATTTCTTTGGTTTGTCTAGTTGCTCTGGCTAGAGTTTCAAGGATGGTGTTGAATAGAAGTGGTGAGAGAGGGCATCCCTGCCTTGTTCCAGTTTTTAGGGGAAATGCTTTCAGTTTTTCACCATTTAGAATGATATTGGCCATGGGTTTTGTGTAGATGGCCTTTACAATGCTCAGGAATGTTCCTACTATCCCTATTTTTTCTAGTGTTTTGAGCATGAAGGGACGCTGTATTTTATCAAATGCTTTTTCTGCATCTATTGAAATAATCATGTGATTCTTCACTTTAAGTCTGTTGATATGGTGAATGACATTTATTGATTTCCGGATGTTGAACCAACCTTGCATCCCTGGGATAAAACCCACTTGATCGTGGTGCACTATCTTTTTAATATATTTTTGTATGCAATTTGCTAAAATTTTGTTGAGAATTTTTGTGTCAATGTTCATTAAGGATATTGGTCTGAAATTTTCTTTCCTCGATGTGTCTCTGTCTGGTTTAGGTATCAGGGTGATATTGGCTTCATAGAGTGAGTTTGGGAGGGTTCCCTCCTCTTCTATTTCATGGAATACTTTGAGGAGTATTGGAATGAGCTCTTCTTTAAAGGTTTTGTAGAACTTGGCTGAGAACCCATCTGAACCCAGAATTTTCTTTGTTGGTAGGCTTTTGATGACTTCTTCTATTTCATTGCTTGAAATTGATTTATTTAAGTTGTGTATGTCCTCCTGGTTCAGTTTAGGTAATTCATATGTCTCTAGAAACTTGTTGATGTCTTCAAGATTTTCTGTTTTGTTGGAGTATAGATTTTCAAAATAGCTTCTAATTATGTTTTGTATTTCACTCCTGTCTGTTGTGATATTTCCTTGTTCATTCCAAATTTTAGTAATTTGAGTTTTCTCTTTCTCTTTGTTAGTGTGGCTAAGGGTTTATCAATTTTGTTTATGTTTTCAAAGAACCAACTCTTTATTTTGTTAACTTTTTCGATTGTTTCTTTTGTTTCTATTTCGTTGATTTCAGCTCTTATTTTAACTATTTCCTGTCTTCTACTACTTTTGGTGTTGGTCTGCTCTTCTTTTTCTAAGACTTTGAGCTGTAGTGTTAAGTCGTTTATTGTTGATTTTTTCTTCTTTTGTTGAATGCGATCCATGAAATAAATCTTCCTCTAAGTACTGCTTTCATAGTGTCCCAGAGATTTTGATATGATGTGTCTTTGTTCTTGTTTACTTCTAAGAATTTTTTTATTTCCCTCCTGATGTCTTCTGTTCTCCATTCATCATATAATAGCTTATTATTCAATCTCCGGGTATTGGAGAAGTTTCTGTTTTTTATTCTGTCATTTATTTCTAATTTCAATCCATTATGATCTGATAGAATACAAGGTAGTATCTCTATCTTCTTGTATTTGCTAACAGTAGCTTTGTGGCATAAAATATTTTAGAGAAGGATCCATGTGCTGCTGAGAAGAAAGTGTATTTGTTTTTGTTGGATGGTATATTCTATATATGTGGGTTAAGTCTAAATTGTTGATTGTGTTATTGAGATCTACGGCTTCTTTATTCAATTTTTGTTTGGAAGATCTGTCCAGTGGTGAGAGAGGTGTTTTAAAATCACCTACTTTATTATGTTGTGATCTATTTGATTTCTGGAATTGAGAAGGATTTGTTTGATGTACATGGATGAGCCAATGTTCAGGGCATAGATATTTATGATTGTTTTGTCTTGCTGATTTATGGTTCCCTTAAGCAGTAGGTAATGTCCCTCTTTATCCCTTCTGACTAGTTTTGACTTGAAGTCCACATTATCTAAAATGAGGATCGATACTACAGCTTTTTTGCTGTGTCTGTGTGCATGGTATGTTTTTCCCCATCCTTTCACCTTTAGTCTGTGGGTACCTCTTTCTATGAGATGAGTCTCTTGTAGGCAGCATATTGTTGGATTTTTCTTTTTAATCCAATCGGGCAGGCTATGTCTTTTGATTGATGAGTTCAGGCCATTAACATTCAGGGTTATTATTGTGATATGATTTGTATTCCCAGTCATTTGACTCATTTTTGTTTTTTGACATGATTTGGTTTCTCCTTTATTTGGCTATTCCTTTAGGCTAGTTGCTCCCGTTGCTGATTTGCATCGTTGTTTTTCATCTCTTCCTCATGGAATATTTTGCTGAGAATATTCTGTAATGCCGGTTTTCTTTTGTAAATTCTTTTAGCTTTTGTTATCAGGGAAGGATTTTACTTCGTTGTCAAATCTGACAGTAAGTTTTGCTGGGTATAAGATTCTTGGTTGGCATCCGTTTTCTTTCAGGGCTTGGTAAATGTTGTTCCAGGCCCTTCTAGTTTTTAGCGTCTGGATTGAATGATCTGCTGATATTCTTCTTGGTTTCCCCCTGAATGTAATTTGATTCTTTTCTCTACGGTCTTTAAAATTCTGTCTTTATTTTGTATGTTAGGTATTTTCATAATAATGTGCCTTTGTGTGGGTCTGTCGTAATTTTGTAAATTTGGAGGTCCTATAAGCCTCTTGTACCTGGTTTTCCATTTCATTCTTCAGATTTGGGAAATTTTCTGATATTATTTCATTGAATAGATTGTTCATTCCTTTGGTGTGTTTCTCTAAGCCTTCCTCAATCCCAATAATTCTTACATTTGGCCTTTTCATGATATCCCATAATTCTTGTAGATTCTGTTCATGATTTCTTACCATCTTCTCTGTTTGGTCAACATTGTTTTCAAGATTAAATATTTTTTCTTCAGTGTCTGAGGTTCTGTCTTCCAAGTGTTCTATCCTTTTGGTTATGCTTCCTATGGAGTTTTTAACTTGGTTTATTGTTTCCTTCATTTCAAGGATTTCTGTTTGGTTTTTTTTCAGTATCTCTAATTCTTTATTGAAATGATCTTTTGCTTCCCGTATTTGCTCTTCTAACTGTCGATTGGTGCGATCATTTAAAACCTGCATTTGCTCTTTCATCTCTTCCTTCAATGCCTGCATTTGCTCTTTCATCTCCTCGTTTGCTTCCCTGATTGTTTTAATTATGTACGTTCTGAACTCCCTTTCTGACATTTCTTCTGCTGTGCTCTCATTGGGTTTTATTGATATAGTATCTAGGTTTATTTGGGACATTTTCTTCCCTTTTTTTCTCATATTGGTCAGATATCAGTGGGACTCTGAGATATTGCAGATTTCCTCTATGGGCTTATAGTGTCCCTATAGATCTCCAGTATATCACCTCCCAGCCTTCAGTAGCCTGAAGTCTTGGAGGAACTTGATAATGCAGTGCTTCTGAAGAAAGCTGCCCCTAGCATGCTACTGGGTCCATAGTTAGGGGCTGGTTCTGTTTGGAAATCCTCTCACTGGGCAGTCCTACTCCTAGAAGCTAGCTCTAGACAGGGCCTGCCCCTGCCTGGGGGAGCCAGGCTGCTCAGGGAAAGCCTCTCCCTGTCCTGCCTTGGTCCCAGAAGCCGCCTGCGGGCCAGGGCCTGCCACTGGGTCCGGGGCTTGGGGTTGGCTCTGTGCGATAAAGCTGTCACTGGGCGGGTCTGCTCTGAGAACCTGGCTGTGGACCGGGCCTGCCGTGGGAGGGAGCAGGGCTGCTTGGGGAAGACTCTAGCTGCCCTGCCCTGCTCTGAGAAGCTGCCCCTGTGTGGGCCTGCTGCCTGGGCCGAGCTTCACCCGGTGGAGAGACTCACCCCGTGGCTCTATGTTGGTCCGAGTCTCTCAATACCTCCCCTTCTTGAATCCCGAGTTCTGGAGCTATGGGAGATGCAGTGACCCTGTAGTCCACCATCTTGGATCTGTCTTCTGTTTTTGTGTTACAGTATGTCCTTTAATTCCATGCTGACTTGGCTGCTAAACTGATTTAGCTAAGAAGATTTTTGTCATGTTTTTCTTCCTGCTAAAGAAACAGTCAAATCAAATTCAAACTTTTTATTGACCCTTAAAATTCCAGTAAAACTAGACCCCCTTTATATATTGTCTCCATTTGCATTGATTAAATTTTTCCATTCAGTAATTCATAATAATGACTAATAAATTATAGAAGTCTTTGAGATTAGGGTTTTAGATAAGTTACTTTAACTTTTCCATCAAAAAATCTCTGTGTCCCTGCTCTGTTACTTCAAATTTATTTATATATTCACTGAAATGCTACAGGGTTATTGTCTTATTGGTGTTATCTTATCTTCTTTCCAGGTATGATCTGGATTTTGAGCGAAGAAACCATAGTTAGGAATTTTTTTAAGACTTCATTTAGATACTTATTTTTTTGATTCTTAAAATCAGATTTTTGAGATGTAATTGACATGTGAAAAATTTACTCTTTGTAGTAGATATACAGTTCTATGGGTTTTGAAATGTGCATAGAGATGTATATCTACCACCCAATAAAATAGACCCCCCCCAATTCCTCAGTGGTCCTGTGGTTAATCTTTCTTGATCTTTGACAACGATACTTCGTTTGTTGTTCTTGTAGTTTGACCTTTTCTAGAACATCATGTAAATGAAATCATTCACTATGTAGCTGTTTGTGGTTTCCTTTACTTAGTATGGTACATTTGGGTTTTTTCTAGTTGTTTATCAGTAGTTGGAATATTTTTTACTGCTGAATAGTATTCCAATGTTTGAATGTATTACATTTTGTTTCACCAGTTAAAACACATTTGAATTATATCCAGTTTTAGGCTAAGTAATTATGCACAAATATTTATGTACATGAAACTTTTATATTTTCAGGTTTTTTTAGATATGTAATTTGAAAATATTTCTCCCAACTTGTGGTTTTTGTCTATTCATTTTCTTAACAGTATGTTTTCAAGAGCAGAAGTTTTACTTTTGATGGTAAGGAGTGGGATTGCTGAGTCATTTTAATACTGTGATTAACTTTATAAGAAACTGCCAAGTACAAATGGCCAATGACATATGAAAAAATGTTCAACATCCCTGGCTATCACAGAAATGCAAATAAAAGATATATTGAAATTTCACCTCACTCCAGTTAGAATGGCTATCATTAAGAATACAAATAATAAATGCTGGCGAGGATGTGGGGGATGAGGTACACTCAGGCATTGTTGGTGGGACAGCAAAGTAGTACAACCACTTGGGAAAGCAGTATGGTGATTCCTCAAAAGACTAGAAATAGGCCTACTATAGTCTTCTAGCTATATCTCATATTGTCTTTTTTCTATACACAGTATCCTACTCCTTAGTATTTATCCCAAAGGACTAAAATCAGCATACTATAGTATGCATGTCAGTGTTTATAACAGTGCAACAGTCACAATAGCCAAGTTACGGAACCGGTCCAGGAGCCCATCAACAAATGAATGGATGAAGAAAATTTGGTGTGTGTGTGTGTGACACACAAAATGAGTTTTACTCAGCGAAAAAGAAAAATGAAATAATGGCATGGAAAAAATGGATGAAACTTGAGAACATTATGCTAAATGAAATAAGTTAGAGTCAGAAAGTCAAGGATTGAATGCTTTCTCATATGCAGAAGGCAGAGAAAAATTTTTAAAAAGGCATTAGGTGAATCTCATGAAAGAGGGAAAATCAGTGGAGTAGAGAAAAGGGTTGAGGGGAAGGGAAAAGGGATAGGAAAAGGGAAAAACTGCAGACTGAAACAGACAAAAGTATGGTATGTACATATATGAATATACCGCAGTGAATACCACCTTTATGTATATGTATAAAGCACCAATTTAAAAAAACTGAAGGAAGACAGTGTAGGAAGGAGTATGGGATGGAATGGCATCTGGGAAAGAGGAAACACTGGAGACTGAAATGGAGCAAATTATATTCCATACATGTATGGTTATGTCAAAAGGAACCCCACTATTATTTATAGCTACAAAGCACTAATAAAAACATTAAAGAAAAAAGAAACTGCCAAACTGTTTTCCAAAGTGGCAGTGCCTTTTTGCATTCAAGCAGCAATGTGTAAGAGTTTCAACTGCCCTCTATCCTTACGGGCACTTTATAGTCAGAGTTTAAAAAAAGTGTTTTGAAATTGAACTATTCTTACAGAAATTTAGTAGTATCTCATTGTGGTTTTAATTTTAACTAATTATGTTAAGCATCTTTCCATGTGTTCATTTGCTCTCCATAGATTCTTGTTGGTGGTTGTGGTGTTTATCTTTTCACAGTCTGGAGGGTGGAAGCCCATGTTCAAGGTGTCAGTAGGTTTGGTTCCTTTGGAGGCCTCTCTTCTTGGCTTCCAGATGGTAGTCTTCTAGCTATATTCTTATATTGTCTTTTTTTTTCCCTATACACATTTTTTCTCTCCCACACTCCCCTCTGTTTTTTTGGGGTGCTGGAGACTGAACCTTGGACTCCAATACATGCTAGGCAAGCGCTCCACCTCTGAGCTACATTCCTAGCTCAGTTTCCTCTGCTTCTAAAGAGACCAATCAGACTGGGTTAAGGCCCACACTAATGGCCTCATTTTAACTTAATTGCTTCTTTAAAGACCTGATCTCTGAATAGAGTCACATTCTGAGGAACAAGGTTTAAGGCTTCAGCATAGGAATTTTGGGGAATACAATTCAGCCCAACAGGAATTTTGTTTATTTTCTTCTTATTGAGTTCATATATATATATATATATATATATATATGTATATATAAATTTTTAAATATATATTTATATATGTATATATAAATATATATTTATGTATCTATTCTGGATATGAGTTCTTCTTTCTCAGATATGTAATTTGCAAATATTTCTTCTAGCCTGTGGTCTGTCTCTTCATTTTCTCAATTGTGTTCCAAAGAGCAGAAGTATTAATTTTGATGAAGTTCAAAATTGTCAGCTTCTTTCATGGATTGTGCTTTTGGTGTTACATAGAAGAAGTCATAGACTAAATTAAGGCTAACATTTTCTCATGTTTTCTTTAAAAAGTTTTACCTTAGACATTTTCAGGAGAAAACATGTATTTACATTTATTGAGTTTTAATTACATTAAAACTTTTAGGTCTATGATCCATTCTGAGCTAATTTTTATAAGATATATATTGAGGTTCCATTTTTGACATATGGATGTATGATTGCGCCTAAAGTATTTGTTTAATGGGCATTGCCTTTTCAGCTTTGAAAGAGAAATAATTGGTCATATATAAACAAGGTTTTTAAGTTTAATTTTAATTTAATTTTTTTAAAATGAATTCTGTCTTCTGTTCCATTGGTCTGTGTTTGTCCTTAACTAATACCACATTGTATTGATTGTTGTGGCTTTCTATAACAGTCATGCAAGGCTTAATGATGGGAATATGATGTTATGAGAAATGCATTGTTAGTTGATTTTGTCATCTGTTGATTGTGAGCAATCAAGATGTTCAGTAAATATGAGATCTATGAGATTACCCACCAGGTAATATGGCATACTGTTCTACAGTAAACTTTTTTTCTAAGTACATGGAGTATACTCTAAAATAATGTAAGAAGAATAAAATAGTAAATACAAAAAGCAGTAATGTAATTGTTGTTATAAGTTATTATGTATAATTCTATGTGCTATACTTTTATATGACTGGCAGAGCCATAGTATTGTTTACAACAGCATTACAAACGTGAGTTAAGCATTGTACTGTGATGTTATGATGGCTAAGATGTTGCTAGGCTATAGAAAAATTTCAACTTCATTATAGTCTATGGGACTACCATCATATATGCTATGACTGTAGGTCTTTTACAAAATTATTTTGACATTTTGCCATTATATCAGAATTTAAAATCATCTTGTTAATATCTGCCAGACATGATGCTATGATTGTTATTTATTTATTTATTTTTGGTACCAGGAATAGAACCCAGGGGAACTTTACCATTGAACCACATCCCCAGCCTTTTACAATATTTTATTTAGAGACAGGGTCTCATTGAGTTGATTAGGGCCTCACTAAGCTGCGGAGGCTGGCTTTGAACTTGTGATCGCTGCCTCAGCCTCCATAGTTGCTGGGATTATAGTTCCACCATGCCTTGCTTGATTTTGATTATGTTGAATTTATGGGTCATTTTGGGGGAGGTACAATGTTGGAAGAGAGTACCCAAGTCTATAAGACATTCTAACAGTGTTTAGTCTTCCAATTCATTAATATAGTATATTTTTATTTATTTAGATCTTTGATTATTTTCATCATTGTCTTTTAGTATTCAGCATGGAGGTCTTACATGTATTTTGTTAGATTTAAGTTATGTCTTCTGATATATATATATTTATATATGGTATATACATATAATAATATATATTTATGGTAATAAATAAATATATATATATAAATATGTATATATAAATCAACTTCTTATTGCTCATTGCAAATATATAGAAGCACAATTTATTTTATATATTGACTTTGCTAAATGCATTAGTTCTATTC